>NC_133770.1:263886795-263913083 GCF_003597395.2 Chelonoidis abingdonii | reverse complement strand
CACGAAAGCTCACGCTCCAAAACGTCTGTTAGTCTATAAGGTGCCACAGGATTCTCTGCTGCTTTTACAGATCCAGACTAACACGGCTATTCCTCTGATTATTTGGGTACTTACACACTGTTTTCATACTTTCCTACATTTTTAGGAATTCTAACCTTAACTTTGCATCAGTTTCCTTGCTGTCCAGTTTTTTATTTATTTAAACTACAATGTTCTTTTAGAGTTACTTTTCCTAAGTAACTAGCCAAGCAAAAGTGAGGTCTGAGACTCAACTCAACGGCATTTGTCTGTCTGCAATACAACAACTTCTGAACGTTTCATCTGATCAGTTCCAAGATTTCAGAGAATGTTCTGCCTAGGCATGGGTGTCCAGAACTGTATTGATTATGGTGACAATTGCTAAAAAAGATGAGGAAAACTGACACACAGAGCCCCTGGCATCTGCTTAGCACACCCATCAGCCTCAAGTACCTTGGTAATTATCTGTAGATCAAAGAACTGCTGATGGCAGCCTTTAGGACCTTTCAACATAACAATACCACACCCTCCCCACCCCCCAAAAAATCCTGGCTCTGCTGAGCCTCCCAATGTAGTTTAAAATGCTGACACCCTGAAATACTTCTCTGCCCAAAACAGAAAAGAAACGAGAAGGGGAGGGGGGAAGAGAGAACCCACAGAGCCCCTGAAATAGAGAGGATGGGAGGGTAGCATTCAGGGAGGGAGCTTGTGGGGGGGGGGAATGCAAGGTGCCCTCAGTGCATTCAATGAGCCCAGCCTATAAATGAAACAAAGTGTGCTGTAGTTGATACATTAACAGCCTTCAATCCATCTTAAAAGATTTTTACCTGCATGTTTCCTTAGAACTTGTCTACCCTAATAGTGCTGCAGCAGTGCAGCTGTGCCATTGTCATGCTTAGTGAAAACACTGCCTACGCCAACAGAAGAGTTTCTCCGGTTGGTAGTTAATCCACCTTCGTGAGAGGCAGTAGTTATGTGGACAGGAGAAGCCCTTCCATCCATATGGCACTCTCTATTCTGGTGGTTAGGTCAGTATAATGGTGTAGTTGTACCAATATAGGTTGGTAGTGTAGACCAAGCCTTGGTTTTAAAAGAGGTGTTGTCAAGAATTACTCAGATGTTCGTTGTTGATTTCTAAGGCTAAAACATAGATTTGTTGGCACATCCTTTGCTGTAGCTGGGACTGGACTGGTCCTGAACTCCCAACAGCCACCCTGGGCCTACTGGATTAACAGCCTCCCTTAAGAAGAGGCCACAGTCTCAAAGTTATTTACTACCATGAGTCTAAATTCCTGTCCTTTGCTGCATCCTACTGAGCCCTTACAACAGCTCCTCTGCCATCAAGGTCCAGGTCGTGAGGAAGATACACCCTTAACAAGGCAAGAGCCTCTCCAAGTATATTTTTATATGCCCCTTAAGGAGGTCCAGCTGTCTGCTCCTCCCTCTATGATTGACAGCTTGCCAACAGCCCTGGGGCTATGGTAGGGCTCTCTTTCCCTTTACAGAAAGTTGGTTATCCCCTTCATCACCTTGCAGGACATCCAACCTATCACAATGTTGTGTCTACATTTCTGAAGTATTAAAGTGGTACGATAACACTGCATGATTTTTTGAGTGGTTATAAACTCTGTAGAAGTCTGTGAGGGGTTCACAGGAGGAGTCCACTCATGATCCAAAGCTCTGCTAAACCCTATGGTCCCTGGTAGCTCACCTGTAGACTTCAGGATCTCTTCTGACTTCCTAACCCTACAAAGAGTCATTCAAATCCCTCACCGCTCAGCAAAAGCACCAGGCAGACTTGTAGGAGTACAAACAAACCTCATCTCACCACATAAACCATCAATTTCCCACCCCCACACACACAAAAAAATCAGCCCAAAAAAACCTCAGCCTTGTTTGCTGATGTAATTGGGCCTGAGCCATTTTCCCTAGTTGGCATTTCCTTGCCTTTTCATAAAATGTAGAGGGGAGCAATGGTGATAACTGATATGGACGAGCTGGATAAGAGTGACTGGATACTGCACTACCCTCTCCTTGTAAGCAAGTTAATCCTATTCCAGTTCAGACTTGCTCTGCAGAGTGTAACAAATGATTAGGAAGTGCCAGTTCCAGCTCTTCAAAATGGCTCTGGGCTGCTTTGTACACTAACTTGTTCAGGCTCAGGAAGCTTTATATATTAGCGCCACAAAGTCATCAAACCAGTTTTGAGATCAACATCTTATTGCTTGTGGCACCTTAGAGACTAACAAATTTATTTGAGTATAAGCTTTCGTGGGCTACAGCTCATTTCTTCGGATGCTGAAATAAATGTGTTAGTCTCTAAGGTGCCACAAGTACTCCTGTTCTTTTTGCGGATATAGACTAACACGGCTGCTACTCTGAAACCTATCTTATTGCTGAGATCACTGAAAAGCCACCACACAGATGAAGCGATGCGGGAGGCTTCAGAGCCATTGGTTATTACGATTTTATTGGGCTGATTGTTCCTCTCTCGTGTTGTGGTAATCCTGGGCACTAGTGCAGGTATTAACATGTACAGGAAAGCTTTGTCACAGTAAAAATGGCTGAAAATGCTACTCTCTTGCTGCCAGCCAAAGAGATAATCGTATTTTAAGTCAGTCCTGGTTAAAATCATCTGTGGGACTGTGAAAAGGTCAAAGGTTTGCAGGTTTAGGATTTCGTGGGAATATACACTTGTTTGGCCTTGGCCCAAGAGCTTAGTTTACCTGTTTGACAGGTAACAATTAGAGAGTAATAGCTTGCCTAGCTGGAATGTTGCTGCTGAGGCCCAGCACTGAGGATCTGGTTTACCTGTTAGGCAGGTGTGGGCCGTAGAGCTCAGATAGGTATGTGCACGCACAGCATTCCAGAGAATCAGTTTTCTCTTAAAGATACAGCAATGGCTGCAGGGCACAAAAGGACTAGGCTTAGCCCTGGCTTGAAGACTTTAGCTATTTGCAAAGCGACGAGGCAAAATAAATAGTATCAGAGAAGACAAGCCAAGGAAAAGATTGCGAGGAGCATTTGCCCTCTTTCTTCCTCTTTCCATTTGTCAGGAGACAAGAATGTTTGATTATTGATCAGAGAACCTAGCACATGGTAAATTAGATACACATAAAATGTCCGAGGTGCTAGAAAAAAATGACAAAAGCGGTGGAGAATCTCAGTGTAGAGATTATCTGAGTGGAGTTGTGCCCGTTTCCTTGTCTGTCTAATAGCAGCACTTACTGGCTGTCCATAGGCTGAGCAGACGGCTAGAAGAATGGAGTTTAAGAATTTTCTTTAGAATTTGCTCACCAGTGGCACACATGCCAACAAAGAACATGTTTTAAAAGAGGAACCTGACTTTAAAGGAAAATCACCGTGTCAATGGTAAATATTACTACTGTACTGTCAACTCCTAATGATGGTCTGTTTGGTAGAAGACTATCAGAATCCCCAGCTTCATTATACAATACCATTTTGTTCCAGTGAGAAGGTCTGACAAAACTGGTTTCATATAAACTATGTAGATCATTAATAATTGTACATGTGCTTTTGAAAACATTTGATATTTCCATACTCTGTACAGCACCATGCTACCATTTGAATGCTACCTGCAGTTCCATGAACAGCAAGATTTATGGTTTTTCAAAGAACTTTTTTATATTTGGGAAAAGGCTCTTGTGTTTGTGTGTTTAGATTTTCCTGTTTCATACTTGACAACTGAACGATTGTAATATTACCTTGGGCAAGTCACTTCACCTCTCTGGGTCTCCATTTTCCCCGTCAGCAAAGTACAGAGAATGATTCCCATCTTTGTAAAGTCCTGGGAGACATGGATGAAACATGCTAATTATTATTGTATTATCAATATGTGATGGGCCAAATTAATCCATGATCCAACTCCATGCAGATAAGGCTTATTTCATTCATTTTCAGTCACTTATTTTCAGTCATTTCATACCACACTTCCTTATTTTTAACATAAATAATATGTTTTTTATCAACTAACACCAATCTCTACCACAAAGGATCTTTAGTGGTACCATACTAGTGGTCTGTCATTGTTTGAAGAAAAAATCCGCATAATCAGGTACAACATGAAAGCATTTGCCTGGTCTTTGTAGACTGTTCCCAATCTTTAAAAGTTGATGGTATACTGCAGTTTAATATTATCTTAATCAAGGGATAATCTCTATTGCCTATGAAGCAATAAATGTCTGGTGAGAATGACTAACAGCTGAAGTGAAGAGGAGGTGTTTAATCATTCTGAAGAGCTGTTTATTGTAAGTATACAACAAAGTAATAGAGATCATTCCTGTTACATCCTGGAACAAACCACAACATAAAAATAATTATGTTTGGAAGTGCTGCGCCGCACTTGGCTATTACTACTGGGATATTCAGGGCATAGCTAGCTCTTTCATTCTCTGCTTGTGCCTAGCAAAATGGGGCCCCAGTTCTGTTTGGGGCCTCTGAGCACTACCACAATATAAACATTTAAAAATAATAGTGGTCAGAGAAAGAATAAGTAATTGGGATAGGTTGGGAAAAGGAATAATTGTTGATGTGCTGTTGTTTAAAACAAATAACAGTTTGTATGAAGTGCCTGGATGGAAAAAGGAATATTGTGATTGGTCTGCCTACAGGGCTTCATTACATCCAATGCAACCCTTTTCACTTAAAGGGGCGGGGGAACCCAAACACACCAAAAGCCAAAATGCATAACACCAAAATCAAGAGCAAAATTCTCCTGTCTTCTCTGCATAGCAGTATTTAGCTTAGGTATTTTTCTCTATTTACATGAATCTGATCCACCTCCCATTAAAATTAGTGGAAAGAGACCCACAGACTTCAAGGAGAGTTGGACTGGAGACCATGTGATCATCTCCCATTAATGCGGATGGAAATCTGAGTGGAGAATCTGTACCTTGCTTAGCATTGAATAATATGCTCTTTAAGAGTACATCTACACAGCACTTAAACACTCACAGCTGACCCGGGCTCGAAGGGCCCAGGCTGTAAAATTGCTGCATAGATATTCAGGCTCAGGCTGGAGCCTGAGCTCTGGGACCCCATGAACAGGGAGAGTCCCATAGCCTAGGCTCCAACCTGACCCCAGACATCTACACCACAATTTTTAACCCCACATCCCGAGCCCCATGAACCCAAGTCAGCTGAACCAGTGGGTCTTTTATTCCAGCGTAGATGTACCCTTAGTGTCTGAACTGCAATTTTCACACTAATAGGGAGAGCAGACTCGTTACCTTCTGAAGAGAGGTGAAGCTGGTGTTAAAGGTATTATAGCAAACACCAGCAGTGTCCCTATGACAGAGCTTTGCATATCCATTAATTTTCTTAAACACTTTTTTGTTAACATGAACATTAAGGAATTTAATCCTTCAATCTGATTTGCTCATCATTACTGATGCTGTTTCACACCTTAACAGCGTCTAAGCCGTAACCGTCTAAAAGATTTTCTAAACATTTCAAGAGAGGAGTCAAGATGTGCGAAATCAAGAAGAATTTGAAAGGCTGGAGGAAAAAAACCAACATGCCAAACCTTCAGAATTCAGTGCACAGGGATTAGTTTAAAGGAACTTGCTCCTCTTAGAGAAAAGGAACAGATATGGGGGAAAGAGACATCCTAAGTTGCTCATCATCTTCCATTATAAGATGTGGATTTCAGTTACAATTTGACAAAGTTAAAAGTAACTGTTTGGACTGAAATTTTCCATGCCAAATGTCTGCTTCAAGCTGAATTATTCTGGAATATTTCAGCCTAAATGGTTCAACCATTTCTGAAAACGAGGCTAGGGGAAAATACACGCTTTTGTCCATGTGAAAAAATTCTGATATTTTTAGAAGAGGATTAGCACTCCTGTGCTTTGAAGCAAGGAATTGAAATTTAGCACAGCGTGGCCTTGGTGTCAGTGATGTGTTTTTAGCCATCCCTTTGAAAATCTACCCAAATTTGACTGTTATAAGCCTTTGAAACATCACAGTTTGCACATGCTCGGTAAAGAATTCTTAGATTTTAGCAGATAAATGCCACAAAGATTTCATCCACACTGAGTGTGTGCTAGCCCAAGCCCAATCAACATTTCACCAGGCCTGGGGCAAACTCATAACATGAGCCCCCACAGAGACACTAATTAATCAAAGAAAAATGCATATGTTGTTTCTGAAAAGGCATAGACAGAAAAATAAAGTTGTAAAGTGATAAGGCCTGAGGTTTTTCATTGCAAAATCATGAATGACCTCACTAAAGTACATTTTTCTTGTGAGTTCACACTCAATAGACAAAACAATAGCAAGATGATCTAAGTGTTCCTTCATGGAAGGAGATCACCTGCAGTTTTTGATGAATGTCAGCTTGTTGAAATGTTTCCCAATTCTGCCACTGTCAATGTGCAACAGAATATATATATATTTTCATAGGACTATGCACACTTAACTGAAAATTAGCTGTAGTTTGTTGTAAATCTCATTAAGTAAGCTAAGTGGTGAGAGTTCAAGTTCTTTTCCAAAAGTAGACTTGAAATTTTTTTTCAGATGTAAGATTTCTCATAGTAAGATCTCCAAAAAATCCATAGGATACTTGAGAACTAGACATTTGGATTCCTCTTCCAGTTCCTCAGGCTCCAATGTGACACATTTTAAGACTGACTGGAATGCTAAACTAATGTCATTGGTTGTTCTGAATTAGTGCTCCAATTCATAGATAACATTGTCCAAAGTTGCATAGAACACATTTCTTCTGAACAAAGAGGCTGTTTCATCTTCAGAGGTGATAGAACATGATTATTCAGGTGTCTCATGACATCTTTTCCATTTCCAACCTCTTTTCTGCAGTAATTGTGGGAAAATTCCCATAGCTTCTGCCACAAGGCATGTTTCCAATAGAACTTTGGGCCACTGATCTCAAAGTTGCTTTAATTCTTCAATAATAACTGCAATGAGAGCTGACTGAATCAAGAGAGATTCCTCAGGCTTGTAAAATCTTGTTTATCTCATCAATACTTCAAAGAACTTTATACCAGAAGCCAGCCAACAAAAGGCATGAAAATGAGTTGAAGTCTGTTTCAGTGCTTCCACTTCTAATTGAGCTTTGTGCGTCAAATTTAATTGAGAAGCACATTCCACCGTCTCCAGAATACTTGGGAGATGCCTTGCCATTGGATGGACAGCATCAGCACATGCACTCCATCATGTGTCTGACTGAGAATGGAGTGGCCAGTGTAGCTTAGTTGATACAATCTTCCACCGAACAGGACTGGCACTGAAAAACATGAAAAATACCTGCACGCAGCCAAAAAATGTTACTGTTTCAGTACATGCAGCAGCAGCAGCATTAACTCCTATGAGATTAAATGAATGAAAAGCACAAGGAGACTACACAGCAAGATGATTTTTGGACATAATGCAGACCTGAAAGCCTTTTAATTTTCCTGAGATATGAGATCCATTATCAAACCCTTAACCTTTACAATCATCAAGGGGAATGTTTTGTCATTTCATGCTGGCAGTTTACATTTTGGCTATCTGTTCTCCAGTTTTTTGATGAAAGATTATGAATTCAAGAAATCTTTCTTAAATGTTAAATGCACCACTGTCTTGAAATACTTATGTTGTCATAATGAGCTAGTAACTCAAGAGTTCCAAGGAAGTTGCTGTTGTGTGAATTATTATTTCCTTGGAATGCTAAACCACAATGTTACTTGAATTTTTTCCTCATGATAATAGGCTTGTGGCCGCCTGGCTGGGCCTCTTGGACCAACTGGGTCCTGGTAAAGTATATCTATTTCCCCCCCTTTACTTGTGGCCTGCACTGGCCTGGGGCTCAGGAGGATTTTCTCTGCAATTGCAGTTCTGGGCTGCAGCGGGATGTGCCTGATCTGGGCACCTGAACTAAGAGCAAGGAAACTCTCTCCTGTGCTCTCAATGGCTCCCCTGGTGGGCCCAGACAGCACAGAGGAGGAATCTGCCTGATTCAAATGCAAGACATGTGAGACAAGAACTGGACCTACAGGGGAGAGGGAATTGATGGCACGAGGAGATTGGGACTGGAGATTGGCAGGGTTGGGGAGGGAAACTGAACTGGAAGTTGGGGTGTGGGGACGGGAAGCCAGTAGGTACATGAGAGAGACTGAGCTCAGATGAGGAGTTGGGGGAGACTGGGACTAGCTGGCAAAGGAGACTGGGACTGAGAACCAGTCGGGTGGAGGAAGGAGGTGAAGAAGGAGGGGAGAGCAATGAAGGGTGTAGGGAAAGAACAGACATAAACTGGACAAAGACCGGGTCAAGGGGGGCTGGGGGGCACTGACATTGGAAAAGGAGCCTGGGGAGGCAGCTTGGGAATGGAGAACATGGGACTGGTGACTGGAGGCAAGAGTGGGGTTGAGAGACAGGTTGATTGAGGAGCCAAGGTGGGAGTGAGGGCGAGGGAACTAGGACTGACTAGGCAAGGAGTCTAGGAGTGGGATGAGAAGCCTCAAGAGTGGAGACTGGACAAGCTAGATGAGAAGAATGGGACAGGGCCAAGGAGCCTGGGGAGGGGAAGAGACAAGAGCAGGACAAGGACAGACTGGATGCTGGGGAAATCAATCACTTAAACCACAAATTAGTGGATACTTTTAACTTTAATGTTTCTGTGTCTCAGTTCCCCATTTTGTAAAATGTGGATAATAATGCAACCCTCTAACCTCATAAGGGTGTTGTTGAAATAATTTCATTAATGTTTGTGAAGCACTCACTCAGACACTATAGCAATGGATGTCATAGTAATCCCATGAAGAAGTTAATAATTCTTTCTTTAGAGCATGGTTTGAATTATATGCAGTAAATAAGGCTTAGGGCCACACACTGAACAATGAGGAGAAAACAAACTATTGAATAACTGATCCTTAGTTAGCACCATCCATTCTGTGCACTGAATGAGGCATAGGTCTTATGGAAAAAACAGTATGTGATTATGTAATTAAAGACTATATCACAATGCATAAGGGAGACAAATTAAGGTTGCATAACTAAATTTAATTCTGCAATTTCCTAACTTTTGAGTGCTTAACTTTGCAACCTTAATGATGTTATTTCAATGTTATTTTGTGTGTGTAATATTGTATAAATCTACTGAAACTTCTGCAGCTGTCAGATATTTAAATCCAAAAAATAAGGTGGTTCGCACACAGACCTAATTGTATATTAGCAGCAGCCTAGCAGAACAAAGAGGAAGCCCTTTGATAGATAAAGTACAGTAATGTTGTCTGTGCTTAAGAAGAAAAATGGTATGTTGCTGTCAGTGATTAGGTACTGGCATGCAGTACTTCTTGTGATGGAGGATACTTAGGTTATAGAGAATTTTTTATTATAATATGTATTTAGAATTTGTCCAGCACAGTCTCCTTGGAATAGATTTGAACTGTGAGTAGGCAGGAGTCCACACAGCAAAACAAATACAGCACACAACAGGTAGGTTCTTATACAACTCAACTCCTGTTCTAGTGGCTACTTTTATTCAACTTCCTCAATTACTTAATTCAAACAAAGCCTGGAGCAGAAACATACTTCAAAACTACGCCAGTGCAAACATAGTCCAAGCTCCCTCTTAAAACGGCTAGTCCCGGGGTTTTCCATTGAAGGATTTGGTCCCCCTCTCCATTCCTTTGGCACTCTCAGACTTTCATATCTGCTGAATCAATGGGAGTAATGAGAGCCATCTGGTCGTGTTGATTATGTAGGTCAGCAGAGGAGCTCTGCTCTGAAGCACAGTTGTTGATGCTTCTCATAGGATAAGGACAAGATGTTGTAAGACAGAAAGATCCCTCACCCCTCCGCCCCAAGAGTGGATTCTCTGTCACAAGATTCCTGTTCTACTGAGGTAATTTTTTTCCCTTACAGAATAACTTTTGTTGTAAATAGAGGTTCAATTAGGAATTATATTTTACTTCCTATGACATTTCAAAATATCTGAGTTCACTCACTGTATATACCCCATGGTCTAAACACTTAAAAAATGAAGATCTAAAATCAAATGATGAGAATCACCACAAGTTTATACCATACATTCTAGCACATCAAAATGCAAAAGGCCAACTTATCCTCTACAAGTCTTCTAATAACTTCCTCCCTCTGCTCTGCACATATTCTCTATTCGAGACCTCCCTCCCTCCCCCGTCCTATCCACAGAGTGTCAGAACATGCAGCATCCCACTCTCTGTACCCAAAAGAGGGAGCTAGCCTGTTAGATAGCTTCTGGGGAAAATGTAGGATCTACCTAAGCATTAAACATTGTTATTATGAAAGGAACTGTTTAAGAAGGAGGATTGAGTTTTGCAGCACTTCTCCACAGGCATGAACAAAGTGGAACCTCCCCACCTTCCTCCCACCCTCCAACACACATCTAAATGCTTCAAAGAATATTTGAGCTCTTTTGTCACCCTTACCAAGGGCACTGACAATATTACCACAGTACTTATGGTATAATAGGGATCCCTTGGGATTTCATGTCAAGTATTTAATAGCCAGTGATCTCATAGTTATTCTTACACTAAAGATACAGAATGGAAGACTCCTAGGCAGCCTGAGGAATCACTTGACATGCTACAGCACATATTTCACAATGGCTAAAACAAGTCCAGGCAGAAAGTCAACATACAATTTTCCACCAAAAGTGCAGTAAATGACGAGATTACAGTGGCCCTGAGGGTGCCTGGGTTGTCCTTGGGAGGGCAGTTTTCAAACCCAGTTTTGGTATTTAAGGCCCCACATTCCACCTGGTCTTTGATTTGTATTAATCTTGCCTTGCACTCTATATTGGTACTGCTTTAAATGAGACAATTCCTTCAGAATGTATTTTTTCTGCATATTTAGTATTGGACAATGGTTCCACAGCAGACTGACCGCACCGGAGATTGAAATCTTCTATTTAGACCCACATGACGAAGGACTGAAGTCTTCTATTTAGACTTACATAGACCCAAACTCAGTGTAAGTTTCCCCACAGTCTTGTTCTGTGTGGACCACCTCTAGACTCATTCTCCTTACCCATTCACCCCTTGGCCTCTCTGTTGAGATTGCTATTTGTGATAGCAATTCTTGTTATGTGGACATCAGTCTACTAGGAACTTGGCAGAGACCATCAACTTATAACCCGTAGACCACGAAACAGTTAATACATGATTATGTGGTTTGATCTCTGGTGACTCAAGCTAGTTTCAGACTGGTGACTTGGAGATTAAAGTCTCCATTTCCCACTACCAATTTCCTCATGCACCCAGTGCTCTTTTTCTTCAGAATGTCATTATAAAAATCAAGTCTTAGGACCAATGACTGCACAACTTCCTAATACACTTGAACCTCAGACATTCAAAATGTCCTGCTAAGACACCCTCTTGAGCTCATGTTCCCTTACAAGTGCACTCTTTTTAAAGCTGAAGGAAGCAAGAAGGAAGTTGAAAAGCAAGTTCACCTCTCTACTCCAGGAAACTGTCCAGTTATTGGCTAAAACCAAATGGAGAGGGGTCCAGTGTCAGAATACTTATAGAGCTGGTTGGATGTGAATCAGATTTTTCTTTTCATTCCACAAGAGAAGAACACTTAGTTATTTAAAGGATGGTTTTATGGCATGCAGATTAATTTCCAATTTTAAAAAAACTTCCTTCAAGTGCTAGAAGTTCAAAAATATTTTCAGATTGGTTATAATTGATTTAGAACTACAGATGTCTTCAACTCTCCTTTCCCTTGCTTAGTGTTATGCACTCAGCAAACTGAGACATAGTTTAAGGAATATGAATAAGTTATAGTTTATAATTTTTTAAAAATTAGTGTTACACTTGTAAATAAAACTGAGCTGTATCACAACAATAAAAAAACAATTTATATCTACCACCAACTTCAGTCAATCTAATCCTCTGAAAAATATAGGCACCAGACACTTGTTTTATTAGGGCTTGTCTTCATGTACAGCGCTGCACCAGTGCAGCTGTAGCACTTTAGTGAAGATGAGTTTCTCCCATTGGCGTAGTTAATCTGCCTCCCCAAAAGGCAGTAGCTATGTCGACAGAAGACGCTGTCCTGCTGACATAGTGCTGTTTTTACAGAGGGTTAGGTCAGTGTAACTACTTTGCTGTGGGAGTGGATTTTTCAAACCCCATTTCAAATCAATGTGTAGTTATGCAGGTCTGTAGTGCAGACCTGGCCTTATGCCTGGAATCCAGTGACTCAATATTTTTCATACAGCAGTCTGTTAGATCTGCCAAGTTAGATCCACAGCTAGTGTAAATCGAAGTAGCTCAGGAGACCCAAAATGTATCCTTTTCATTCTGCCCTATATTTACTGCAACAAATTTTTGGCACCTACAGCTTCAAATAGTGATTGTGCTGTGCACTATGGTGGCAGAGAACTTTGCCACACGAGTAGGTATAGAACTCAGATCCTCAGGAGCGGCACCAGGGTTTTTGGCACCCTAGGCAGGGGTCCTTCCATGCTCCCAGTCGTTGGCAGCAATTCTGGAGCGGGGTGGTCCTTCCGTGGCTCCCGGTCTTTGGGGCACTTTGGCGGCGGGTCCCGGAGCAAGTGAAGGACCCGCCGCAGAATTGCCGCCAAAGACCCGGAGCGCGGAAGGACCCCCCGCTGCCGAATTGCCACCCCCACAAATCCTAGTGCCCTGGCGGTCGCCCAAATGGAAGCACTGGCCCTGGAGATCCTACTTCTACAAAAGTGCAGGCCTTGAACTTTGCACTCTCCATTAGCTGTTGCTAGCTTAGGGCAGTGCTTCTCAAAGTCAGGCTGCTGCTTGTTCAGGGAAAGCCCCTGGAGGTCCAAGCTGATTTGTTTACCTGCCGCATCCGCAGGTTCGGCCAATCACAGCTCCCACCGGCCGTGGCTCGCTGCTTCAGGCCAATGGGGGCTGTGGGAAGTGGTGTGGGCCGAGGAACATGCTGGCCACCCTCCCCGCAGCCCCCATTGGCCTGGAGTGGCAAAGCATGGCCAGTGGGAGCCACGATTAGTCAAACCTGTGGAAGCAGCAGGTAAAAAAACTGATCCGGACTGCCAGGGGCTTTCCCTGAACAAGCGGCGGACCAGCTTTAAGAAGTGACACAGTTGAGCAGTTCTAATTCTGTCCTGCAGAAGATAGCACTAGACACACAAATGAATTTGTTCATTACAATATGATGCTTGACTCTGGACCCAATTCTGCTCTCACTGGAGTCAGGATTGGACAGACCCTATGTATTGTAAACACATTTATTCATATACAATTAACTGTGATGATGTACATTTACTATTTTTAAAAAACAGTAACTCAAAATAGATTTTAAATGGAATTGAAGTTATAAATCATGCACCTACTTCTAGGGGAACACCAGGAAGTTAGACTAATAGCTAGAAAGGCAAGGAAGAGCAGCCAGGGCTTCTGGCAGCAGATTTTATTAGTGCAGCCCTCTGAGATGACTAAATAGCTCAAGGTAAAAGGGTGTATCACTGGCTCACCTGACCTGGTGGGTGTATTCTGAAGTGAACTTGCCTACTTCTCAGTGTCCAATTAATATCTAAATCAGGATGGCCTGCCTGGGCCTGACACTTCACAAAATAAGTCAAAAAAGCCTCTCACTGACCTAAATACAAAGTACAGTCAGGAGTAGGCTCTGGCCAAGCATGGCTTCTTGGGCTAAGGCAGAGGGAGGATACGCCCTCTCCTCTCCTGGCTTCACCCAGAACTGCCATTTGATAGAAGCTGCCAGCCCTTTCTATCTGACCTGCTGGGCCCTGCCTGGCCTCTGTCAGCTCTCAGCCCTTCTAGCAGCTGGTGGATCAAGTCTTACCGGTTTCACCAGCAGCTGACCCTGGGAACCCTGGGATTCTGGGCAACCCTGGAGATCCAAACTCACTGCCCTTTTCTTTTTAAGGGACTGCTTCTTACAGGGGGGTGCACCAAGGCAGCAGGTTCTCTGGCAGGGGGCAGCAAGTGCCTGGTACACCGCATTACCAGGTGGCAAAACTCTGATTAACACTTTGTTTGCAGAGTTGTTCCAGGATATTAGAGAGACAAGGTGGGTGAGGTAATATCTTTTATTGGACCATCTTCTTTTGCTGGAAGAGACACGCTTTCAAGGTACATAGCTCTTCAGGTCTGGGAAAGGTATTCAGAGGCTATGTCTACCCTAGAGAATTTACAGCAGCACAGCTGTAACAAAACAGCTGTGCCACTGTAAGATTTCTCGTGTAGCCTCTCTATGCCGACGGGAGAGAGCTCTTCCGTCTACATAATTAAACCTCCCCCAATGAGAAGCGGTAGCAGCTCTCCTGCTGACATAGAGCTGTTCACACTACCACTTATGCCAGCAAAACTTATGTTGCTCAGGGCAACATAAGTTTTTCACAGCCCTCAGCACCATAAATTTTGCCAACATATGTGGTAGTGTAGACACGGCCAGAATGTCACAGCACAATACAAGGTAGAACTGATTGTGTAGCATAAGTAGTTAACAAATGCTGTAAGAGAACATTCAGGATAAAGTGGCCAGTTAACACCTCTGTAGTCATAGGGGAAAAAGGGGGGGTTGTGAGTTACAGATTGCTGTAATAAGCCATAAATCCAGTGTCCTTATTAAGGCATGATTTTCAGTGTCTACCAAAGTTGTGAATTTAAGCTCCTAGACTCATTTTCTGAAGGTGTTGTACAGATTTCCTCTTGGGACGAGGACTGAGAGGTCAGATATGGAGTGATTGTTTTGTAAAAAGCATTCACCCACAGGTTATAGAGTGTTTTTGTCCTTTCTCATTTTCCTGTGAGAGTTCATTCGAGAGTGTAGTGATTGTCTGGTTTCACCCACATAGTTATTATTGGGGTATTTAGTACACTGGATGAGGTACATCCCATGTTGCGATAGCCATGGGTAGGACCCATGGATCTTCAAAGGTGTTTTCTAACTTTTGAGTGCTGGACTTTACAACTTTAATAAAGTACTGTGATGGGGCAAGGCCAGATGGCTACAGTAAAGTACTGAGAAACAGGTATGTTAGCCCCAGGCTAAACAAATCCTTAGGACCCTGGTAACCAAATGGCAGTTGCTCCAGGTTAATCAAGCGCCCTGGAGCAATTAAGACCTTTCTAGAAGCAGTGAGATAGCTACTTTAATTAGAACACCTGCAGCCAATCAAGGCAGGCTAATCAGGGCACCTGGGTTTAGAAGGACCTCACTCCAGTCAGGCAGGGAGGAGCCAGACGAGAAGGAGTGTGGTGAGGAGCTGGGAGCAAGAAGGCAAGGAGCTGAGAGTGAGAGAATGTATTGCTGGAGATTGAGAAGGACAAGCGTTATCGGCACCAGGAGAAGGTCCTGTGGTGAGGATAAGAAGGTATTTGGAGGAGGCCATGGGAAGTAGCCGGTGAGTGTAGCTGTCATGCAGCTGTTACAGGAGGCACTATAGACAGGCTGCGATCCACAGGGCCTGGGCTGGAACCTGGAGTAGAGTCGGGCCGGGTTCCCCCCAAACCTCCCAACTCCTAAGCAGCCACAGGAGGAGCTGACTCAGACTGTGGGTTCCACAAGAAGGGAAGATCACTGAGGTGAACAAATCCGCCAATAAGCGCAGGACCCATCAAGGTGGAGGAGGAACTTTGTCACAGTACTTTGAACTCAGTTTTTTATAAATAATAGATCTTATAAACTAGGATCGCTCTTATCCAATAATCCTGCTCCACTAAAATAATATTTACTTAGCTATTAATGAGGTTAAGATACTTGGCCAGGCTTCTGGTACCTAAAAGAGAAAACAATAAACTCTTTTTCCTATATTTTGTGTTTACCATTTATAATGGTTTGTAGAATCACTTTAGCAAGTTTTAATTACTCGCTCTGAAGTGAAAATCCCCATTCCTACAAAGCAGACAACAAACATATACACAGTGGATAATCATTTCTTTGCTATAATATTAATCTCATACACAGCCAGAAAAATGATAGCCCCTGTATACATTTGCACTCTGCAACACATTAATTGTGTGAAAACATCCTGATGTTTGCAGCACAATGTTGTCATCTGGTCACTGTGCAAAAGAACCAAGATGATTTTTTAACATCCCTAGTCTAGGCAGAGCTTTAGAGACAAAATTAAATGGCCTTTGCAGTGCAGAGAAACTATGGAGAGATCATATGGAACTGAAAGTGGCTTCTTTTGCAGTGAGCTCCTCTAGTACAGTTCAGGGGAATCGTCATCATGTGGTACATTTGGTAGTGCATAGGTAGATTATTATAAGCACGTAGAATAAATGAGTCATCCAATGTTTAGGGGGGAGTCTTGGCTTTTGGCCTAAGGTTATGACCTTTGCTCCAGAAGGGTTTCAGGCCTTCCCCCATCACAGGACTTTTAGTGCCAGTGCTATGAAAATAACTGTACTAAAACAAAGACAAGAGAGACAAGCGGGAGACAGGCTGCAAAGAAGTCAGTTCTTGATTTCTTCAGTCTCACCATTGTCTCTGAAATCACTCCAAATCAGGGAATGTATTATTTTCATGATTAAAAATATAAAAACATTCATTTTTGTTTGTCCTAGGACCCAAGGGGAGAAAGGCTTGGGGAGCAGCCATGTTGAAAAATTAAACATTTCAGTTTCTCATAGATGGTATTGTTACTTAGCAGCCCTGTGTTCTTGGGGAACCAGGGTGCAGTACCCAGCCTGTCTGACTCATGAAAGACCTTTCCTCCCTCCACCCCCAGCTTCTGTTTGAACCAAATCTGCATCAGCAGAAAGACTTACAAAAAGCAATGAAAAGGCAGTGGGAGACACACCTAAACCCCTGGGACACGGGTGACAGGATTAAGGAAACTCCCCTAGCCTCAAAGATGGGAGAAGGAGGCATCTTCATTGGCATACAGAATAGAGAACAGAGATTCCAAGGCAAGAACCACACAGAACTTTGGGACCAGAAGAGCAGGGAAGCACTGCATTATGGGGGATCTCTGCTCCAGATGTTAATGAACCTGCCTGCACACACCCAGCTCAGTAGTTATCAGACCAATTCTAGTAATGAATCTTTGATTGATATCCAAAACACTGAAGATGCCCAATTGCACTGTGAGCTCTCTCAAAGGAACACCGCCCAGAGCCAGGAATGATCAGCTTCCATGGTATAACCTGAACAAAACAACTTTGGTATACTCCCTTGTTTACCCATAAACAAATCTAGTGTTCTCCCTTGAACCATTGTTGTTTCTATACAAAACCCCCTCCCCATGCTCAAGGAAGTGTTCTGATGCCTGGATCCAAAATCTGCATCAGTTCCACTGGGACTTCATCTTCTCCTGACTGATCGTGCTGGGGGCTCTGCCTGACTCCAGCACTCCAGGCCCACAGCTATCACCACCACCTGGGACCCTGATCAATTCAAGTTTCATGGAGTGATAAGAACCCATCTCTCTCTCTCTCTCTCTGTATAGCTTTCTGACCCTGACTTGTGTGATCAGTTATAGTTTTTTAAATCTGACTTTTATAATCAAATTTAAGTTAGATTTAATATTATCACTGTTTTGTTTGGCTCCCCTATGGTTATTACCTGGCAATAAATAACTGTCATGATTAAGCTGGTTGCTTCTCTCTCTCTCTCTCTCCCCCTACGCCTCATATGTGGTTTTTTTGGTTTCCTCATTCGCTCTGCAGCAACGCTACTCATACCTAAGCTAAAAGATCCCTGCAGTGCCCAAAAATCCTGTGGGGTTTGCTATCAAGTGGGTTACTACCAGAGCAATTGTAACATGAAAGTAGGGATAGGTACATGCTGAACCAGGGACATATGAGGGTGGCAGCTTGGAAGTGCTGCTCAATCCAGTCTGCCCAGGCATGCTCTATTCCAGTGTGATACTCATGGCATAGGAAGGTGACAATGTGGAGGTGCTGTTCGACTCAGCCGGCTGAGTCCAGGAACATATAAAGAGTCAGCTTGGGAGTGCTGATTAACCCGGTTTTCTCAGATGCGCTCTGTTAATGTGTGTGTATATATATATATGTGTGTGTGTGTGTCTGTATGAGAACGCAAGTGACACAAGCAGTACACTGGTAGAAATACAGAACACCCCCCTCCCCCCTCCCCCCAGAAGAGTAACACTAATAAATGAGCATACCCCAACGTAATGGGCAAAGCTGTGGGGTGAGCAGTATGTGATGTATATTAAGGTACAGATGGTGGCAGACCCTTTACTTTAGAAGGGAAGCTAGTATGTTGTGTACATGGAGTGCAGGGAAAGATGGATACCACCGTGCTTAGGGAGGGGAGAGCAACGTACAATGTACATGCAGATACAGTATAGTGGAAGCCTCAAATCTTTGAGAGAAGAGCATAATAAAAGCAAGTGCTTTGTAAACTAATGTTCTGAGGACAAACGGCCAAGAAAGTTATTAGTGTTACCACATGTTCACAGTCAAATATGATCTGCAGTGCACCCATGAAACTTGAGTGGATCAGTGAACTGTGTGAGGATGCTATGATCCCATCATCTAATATGGCAAAGGGTAAACTAGATGGAGCACAAAAGCAGGAGCTTTGGTGAAGCTCTTATTGCTGGGGCTGGACAGTATTTCTGAGAAAAGAAAAGGAGTATATGAAGCTACTGCAGAAGAGAATGGTGTAGACTGGGATGAAAGCAACAAGACTGGCTGGTACAAGATCATGATCAAATGTTAGTTCTCCAGGACGCAAGGCAAAGGAACGTCAGGAAATGTTTATGCAAATCAAAGAGCTCCATAAAAATGCCAGCATACTGATTATGTGAACGTTAAGATACTGATACCATCTGGCATACAAATTACAAAAGTCCAAAGCAAGATGCACTGAGCTAAGACAGGTACATTCCTGGGAACAGCATGTTGAGTAACTGGCCAATACTATTTTGGATTTACTTTTGGTAATATATTAATGATAGTTGCATGGGGCTAATAATCATGACTACATCAGATATGTATAAAGTGACAGTTTAAATGATTAAAAAAGCATTGCGAGAGAATACAGAATGAATCAGAGAAAACCAATTGTAAATTTACTAGAATGTGACAGTGCATGTTACATTCATTCTGGTCAAGTACACACAAGCCACACAACATGCGCATGCACAAACATGCACAGACCGTGCAGTTTTTATCTCAATTCAAATAACCACAATACAGTATAAACCATAGGTGTAATTTGACTTCTATATTTGGGAGAGCAGCTCCAGTCAGGTCAACGGGGCCAAGCATGTGTGTGTGGGGTGGGGAGGGTTTACAAATTCCATGCCTGCCCAGGACTGCAATGATCCTCATGTCTCCCCCAAACTATGCCCACAGTATAAACCAGATGTGAACTGAAAGGGGATTATGGATAGTGAAGTGCAGATGAGCACACCAACCACCCACTTCACCTAAAATTCCTATATCCAATGCTGCCCACAAAAAATCAGCTTTTAAGTTGGAGTAGAATTTAGTCATTCAGCTAAAACAGCCAGCTCTTCAAGCTCTGTATGCAAGGAACTGCCACTGATTTCAGTATATGTTCTGTGCACAGAAACCTTGTGCAATTGGGCCTTACGCATCTCTTTGCACATTTAGAAGTGACTGGCATACAAACATGGATGTGGTTCAATCAACAGGTAAGGAGGCATCCAGAAAAAAAAGGAAATCAGCCACGCTTTGTAAATGTGAGAATTGGACAGACCCTTATCCCACTATAATCAGAAAATAACAATTTGCAAAATCAAAGTATAGTTGGAGGAACCAGCTGCACTTAGCTCAATCTAGATCATCTAAATTAACACAAACAATTAGCAGAAGGCAAAAGATAAAGGGGAAAAAAGCAATTTCTTTAGTTAGCATGTTAAAGGTAATCAGAAAGAAACTATAAGGGCAAAGAAAATAATTAAACACATACTTTGCATCTCTATGTACAAGATATTTTCCTAATCAGGAATCTGATTACTGTGAATGGATTATGAAGAATTAGGAAACCAGGTGATAAGATCAGAAATGGTTAATAAAAACATGAGATCCTTAAAACAGATAAAACAGAAAGCCCATATCCAACTGTGTTGCAGGAAATGGGGAAAGAAATTAGAGACGCTTTAGCAAACCTTTTTATAAGTTAAAGATAAATTCCTAGGAACTGGAAAATGTAACAAAATGCTATTGCTGGGGAAAAGCAGCCCGGGGCACATTAAGAGCTACAGACTAGTCAGTTTGAAATCCATTGTTGGAAAGTCTTAAGACTCTTTAAGGGATCAAATTGGGGTGATATTTGGAAAAGCCTAGCCCTGGCTTAAACCAGCCAACCTTACTAAATTGCTGGAATTCACTGAAATTGCTACTGGCAGGAATCGAATATAGAAAAGTTTTAAATAGTGTACAGAATATTTAGCGTTTGTGAAACAAATGTGTGTACAGATGATTGGCCTAGAAATTATTTTTGAAAAGGAGCTAATAAGGATGGTACCAGAGGACTGGACAAAAAATAAACATTAGCAAACTTCCAAAAGAAAAAAAGACTTACTAGAAAGTAATTGCCAGGATTGATCTTCCTACTTCAATCCCTGATTAAATCACGCAGCAAATACTGAGAAACAACTGAAGGCACCTAGAGAACAATGGAACTATGCGCAGTTAAACAGTATGAAAATAAATCACTTTTTCTATTAGAACGAAAAACAAAAACTTTACACTTGTTCCTGCTGGCAGGACTGGAAGATAGAGATTATTGTGTTTACTTTTTGATCAGAGACTCTCAGATATCACAGCAAGGGATGATTTTATAAAAATGTAGATAGGAAGGCAACTTTTTATTTGAATTACAAAATTATTCAGGGGAAAAGCGGAGGCAATTGATGTAATAATCTGTACACCAGTTAGGTTAAATATGCCTTAATGAGACAGAGAGCGGGGTGCAGAACACAAGAGGTTAACCCCAGCTTCCTTTCCTCCCTGCACACCTGTGAAGGGAAGGACTAGAAGAAGGGCTGTTGGAGAGGCAGAGAATAGAACATGCTTCAGGGAAGGCAGGGTGCATCCCTGCTTGGGGAAAAAATTGTTAAGTTGCTCTTTGAGCTTACATGATCTTACTTGGCTTGTAGTTATATAGATTCTGTCCCGTATCAGAGGGGTAGCCGTGTTAGTCTGGATCTGTAAAAGCTTCTGTCCTGCTGATCACACCCGTCTGTTGCTGTGTTCTGCTCAGGCACCCCAATAACTTATCCTCAATATCCTATTTTCAATATTAGTTCACATAAAAACAGATGAACACTGTCCCATGGACTGAAAACTGGACTAAACACAGAAGGAAATAAAACAGGCAGCAGAATAAATATGTGCTTTGAACAATATGTTAAAATAGTAACTTAATGATTATCTCACAGTGGCCACACATAGGCTAAGCTGCAATCAATGTAAGTTACTTTTTTTATTGGCAAGAAATGCTTTGGAACAATAAAGATGTTGCAATTAGTGTTCTAAATTGCATCTGTATTTAATCAATCTGCTGTAAGAGCTGTGTTGAAAAACAAACTAAGAGCTACGAGTGGAAAGAGTGCTGGCTCCTAGACTGTATTTCTTAAGTAAAGCAAGTGTTACTATATGATTCTTCAGTACATATTAGTATAGATTTGGGGGGGGGACATCTAATACATTGCTACAGAGATCATTATTAGGGGCTGGGTTTAATTAAAATCTTTTCAATAACTCCAAAAAGGAATAACAAGAAATAGAAATTTTTAAAAATGGAGAAGTCTTAAACCATGGTGAGAACAAGGACATAACACAAATGGACGTATGGACATCAAAGAAAAGGAAGGGGAATAAAATGGAAACACCAAGGAAAAATGAACTCCAATATGTCAGGGAAGAAATAGTCTAAGTCCTAAATATGAAAAAGAAGACACATACTTAGAGAGCAGCTATACTGAAAGAGACCCAGGGATTGTCATTTAGATACGAGCTTGCAATAGAGAAGCCACCAAGGCCAATGTGTTTTTGAGCTATCTACAGGGGTACCAGGTCATACAGCAGGCTCCATCTCAAATACTGTGTTCAGTTCTGGGCACTTTAATACCAGAGAGATGTTGAAAAATTAGAGGAAACTCTGATAACAGCAACTAAAGTGTTAAGGAGCTAGTATGAGGAACTATTATGAGAACTAAAATGTTGGCTAAGTATTGACTAAAGCTGAGTATGATGATCTACAGGTATCTAAAGTGTTGAAATACCCAAGAGGAAGAGAAATTGTTTGAGGTGACTAAAGAGACATAAGCAGAAGTAATAGGAAATGAGCAACAGAAAATCTAGGCAGGACAGTGGAAAACATTTCCTAACTGTGAAATTAATATGCTGGAACCTCCATTTAAAGGTGACTGAGCTGGATAAAGCACTCAAGAATACACTAAAATAAACAATATTTAGCACTAATAAAAATTATATTAATACATTTCCTGTAAAACATCAATCCTCACAACACTTGTGTGGAGTAGACAAGAATTTGTATCGCCATATTCTAAATGGGAAGAATTGTGGTAGTGAGGTAAAGTGACTTGCTAAAGACTGCACAGAAACTCAATGGTGGTGGGATTAGAGTTTGGGAGTTCTTGGCTGGGTTGGCTGCAAGCCCCAATACTCTCTCTAACAATCTTATTTTGGAAGAGGAAAGGACAATATGATCGATTATGTCTTATTCTGTCTGTAATTTCTATGAAGGGACGGCCCTTTTAAAGTGAGATAGGTCTCAGCCCACCTGTGATGCAGCTAATTTACCTCCTCAACTGGAGAGAAGGAATTAAATGATGACAGTTCTGTGACTGAACCAGCTGCGGGGAAGAGTATAGAAAAACAGAGGCCAATGGACAGCCAAAAGGGGGACTGCAGAGTGAAGATGCAGGAAGAGAGAGTCTTCTGCAGCCATCCCTAAGGAAGTGAGTCGTGGCTGAGTAGAAAGCCCAGCTTGGAAGTTTAATTGTCCTTTCAGAGATAGCAAAAAGGCTTGTGACTTCTCCAGCAGCTCAGTGAGCAGTAAGAGATAGAACCTCAGGGAGGAGGGGCTGTGCCCAGTTTACAACTGGGGTGGAAGACTTTGTGTTTATTTTTAAACTTTATCTAATAAAACCAGACACCAGAAAAGGCTGTTAGTGGAGTCAAGAATGTCCCTTGTGTATATCTGGAGTCCTAGGAGGGAAATCGAGGCAGGGCACTGCAGACTTAAGTCTGATCAGAATGAGTGCTTGTGTAGTGACCATCCTTCTAAGGGGGATACAAGATGCAGGAATTCAATGAGGAATGGTCCTATTAGACAATATTAGACTTATGAATGCAACCAATTGTTCTCCATTTCCTCTGAGGGTAGGACAAGAAGTAATTGTCTTATAGGTTTGCAACAAGGGAGATTCAGGTCAGCTAATAGGCAAACCTATCTAACTATAAAGATAGCCAAGCACCAGAACAGGCTACTGAGGGAGGTTGTGGAATCCCTGCCCTCGGATGTTTTTAGGAACAGTTAGACAAACATCTGTCAGGGATGGTCTAGGTTTACTTAATCCTGCTTTAGCACAGGTGGAGGGATGGACAAAGGGGTATAGATGAGATGACCTCTTGAAGTCCCTTCCAGCTGTACGTTTCTATAATTCAGGGTAAACGGATACTAATGCCAACATTCCCCCTACCAGCCTGCAACTAATGAAAATTTTATACAAAGCTTTCATATTCTTTGAGTCATTTGAAACAGCCAGTGAGAATCCACAGGAATAATTTGCTTACCCATAACAATTCCAAGCATTATCACAAAAGCCATTACTTAGGCCTGGTCTATAGAAAGATTTTGCACCAATATAACTATTCTGGTTAGTGGTGTGATTTTTTTACTGGTACAACCGATAGGGTGGATTTATATCGATAAAAATGTATTGAAATAAGCTATACTGATATAAGCACCTTTATACTGATATAACTGCATTCCCCCTGACAGTGGAGGGTAACAGTGGAGGGTATACTACTTTGACTATACTAATATAGTGTAAGTGGAACAATTTACTGTGTGTAGATAACTATTTAGTCTATTACTTAATATTACAATTTGAGAAGCTGCTTCACAATGCACCCAAGACATGCACCAGTAGCCTATCAACAAATATTCTTGCATGGCTTGTTGGAGCTAGTGTATTTTTTAGATGAATCCTAAATGCATTGTGCTGGATGTTCTATTATGAACTACAGAGTTTACAAATCCTGGAGTCTGATCCAACACTCCTCTTAATGGAAACTCCAACTGGCTAATTTTACCTGAGAAAGGAGCTCAGATCTACTCTCCTTTCCACCCACTTGGCAAGTAATGGAATGACTCCTCATATAATCCTTCAGAAAGCCTTCCCAAAGGGGAGTGTGTGTGCATGTGGGGATGGGGGGGGGGAGAAGGGAGGGTTCTAGTAGATTCCTTGGAAAATGAGCCCATTGAACCCAGTAACAAGAAATAATTTTAACCAAGGGCTTAGTGCCATCCAACTGTAGGTGGAAGAAACACAGGAACATTGGGCCCAGGCATGATCAGAAGATGCTGACCAATAGGAGGATGAGTGCAGAGCTGTGGGGTGGTCAGATTTGGTAAGAGACTCATCTTGATTTGAAATTACTTGCAGCAGATGAAACAGCAGATGCCTCACAGGAGCTGGGTAGCAACCTGAGGTGACAAATGGAAGTTGAATCCAGACTAGCTTGTCTTTATTGGAAGTGCTTATTAAAATCATGCACAGAGGACTGATTTGGGAAATGTTAGGAGAAAATGTCTTTAATACAATGTATTTAAGAATGGGAGTAAATTTCTCAAATTGAAAAAGAGAAGGCCCTAAACCAAAAACCCCACCAACAAATCAGACAACTCATGGGCTCCTCCCCCACCCTCCCCAATAATTACCAATCTGCTCACCACCACCCCTCCCCTCTTTGCAAAAGCCTGCACAAAAGGAGGTGTTAATGTGCCTTGGAGATCATCTCAGTCTGACTGTTTCAGACCAAGGCTGGGGATGGCTGGAATTCCAAAAGACATGAGGCCACTGCAGACAATGCCCACCAAGCAGCCCGTTCATTTTTACAACAGTGGGACTCCAAATTGTGTACCTCTGCCTATTTCCACTGTGGCATCAGGGCAGGGAAAGGCAGGCTACCAAAGTCCACCACAAAGATCTATCCAGGGTAGCAAACTGCTTCATCAATTCTGAGTATTTACAGGCTGCATCAGAACTGAGCACTAAGAACTATAATCCTATTTCATTGAGAAGATCATGCACCTTTTGGAAGCTCTTTCAACCAATATGGATCCATTCTACCTATACTCAGCCAGCCCAACTGCGTTCCCACTCAGCCCAACTGCGTTCCGCAGCCCAACTGCGTTCCCACTCAGCAAGAAGTTCTGGACACCCTATAGGAATCTTAACCCAAGATTTATTAATCCAACTCATGCCATTCCTGGCTTGTGAAAGAGTCATGAAAACCTTGTGCCAATCCTGACTGAAACAGCCAATGCATCATTCAGAGAAGGATTCTTTCCCTCTCCTTCGAACCCAACCTGAATACATGGGTTCTAGCCAGCTCCTGTCCACTGTCAAACCTCCCATTCTTGAGCAAACCTGTAGAATAGGTAGCCAAAGATTAACTCCATACTCATCCAATTGAAGCTAACATTGTACACCTGGCACAACCTGGATTCAGGTCAGGACATGGAAATGAAACCACTTCAGTGGCACTGCTGGATGATCTCCTCCTGTTAATGGATAGAGGATAGATATACATTCCATATTCCTGGACTTCTCTGCAGCATTTGACACCTGACCATGATATTCTGCTTTCCTGATAGAGAGAGGTGACATGGGTCCAGGGTAATGTACTAAAATGGTTTGAATCTTTCCTGGAGGCACACACCCAACAAGTAGTGACGGAAAACTGCACCTCCACCACTACATCTCTCGTCTGTAGAGTCCCACAAGAATAAGTTTTCTTTCCCGTCCTTTTCAGCATCTACATGCAACCACTATGTGAACTGGTCAGATGATTCAACGGATTCAAATGCCAGCGATATGCAGATGATACACATCTGTCAAGGTTCCTTTCCCACTCTGAACTTTAGGGTACAAATGCGGGGACCTGCATGGACACTTCTAAGCTTAATTACTAGCTTAGATCTGGTAACTCTGCCACCATCCAGAAATTTCAGTGTTTGGATTACTTCTTGTCCCCCCCAAAACCTTCCCCTCCCTGGGCAGCCTTGAGAGGCTTCACCAGTTCCCTGGTGAACAC
>NC_133770.1:263874945-263886426 GCF_003597395.2 Chelonoidis abingdonii | reverse complement strand
GATTCAGAAAGATTTGGAGAGCCTGGATTGACGTCTGGTCTCTCTTAGTCCCAAGAGCAAACAACCCCCAAAACAAAGAGCACAAACAAAGACTTCCCCCCACCAAGATTTGAAAGTATCTTCTCCCCATATTGGTCCTCTGGTCAGGTGTCAGCCAGGTTTCCTGAGCTTCTTAACCCTTTACAGGTAAAAGAGGCATTAACCCTTAACTATCTGTTTATGACATCTGTATCTGTATGTACACCATATAGAGCCACATCTCTACCACTAAAATGACCTAATGCTTAGACGAGATCAGCTCATGGATGAAGATCAGCTGGTTAAAGCTGAATCTGAGCAATAGAGGTGATGCTAGTGGGCAGAGGAAAGCATTTTTAAGAGTTTGCAGCCATGATGCAGTCTCCTTTGATGGAAGGTGTAGCCCCACAATTGATCAGTTCAGTCCATGGTTTTAGGAGTACTCTTGGATTCCTCACAGATGTTAAGTTCTCACATAGCAGCACCCATGTTTGGCTCGGAGGAGACTCTGTCTCATCCTGGTGGACGATGACCTGGCCTCAGTTATTCATGCCTTTGGCACTTCTCTGCTGGACTACAGCAATGAGATGAAGCCTTCAGCAATTAGGAAATTCCAGCTTGTGCAGTACACTGCAGCACATCTCAGCAACACAGGCTACAGTGAGGACACCAAATCTGTTCTCTGCTCTCTACAGTAACTTCCCAGAGAATTATGGATCACATTCAAGGTCTTGGTCCTTACCTCCAACATGCTGTATGGCCTGGGCCCAGGATATCTAGAAGCTGTTTTAAAGCTCCAGAATGAAAACTATGTTTGACAGTTATGGTCCTCTGGCACAGTGGAATTCTCCATAATAAGGGTAAAGCGCATCTGTATGAGACACAGAAGTTTTTTAGGAGTCAGTCCAAGACTATGGAATAAACTCTTCGAGGAACTAAGGACCGTCACAAACCTCACCACCTTCCACTCCAAGTTCAAGGCACATTTCTTTGATCTAATGTCATATTTGTAACATAAATACATAGCAACAAAACAACGCTAAAACCCTTTCAAAAGTAGACAGTCCAGAGGATACACTTCTCTCCTGGGAAAGGATGAGAAAACACACACATGACAAATGTGTAGTCACTTAATAGTTACTGCACTATTGCAAAACACTCACACGTTAAGTGATGAGTGCGGTATAAGAATCTATATTGAATGGAACAGAACACCTAAAACTTCCCCCAGAAACCCACAGTTAGATCATGGGACCCGATCAGTGCAAAATATAGTTTGTGTTTAAATAGTCTGGAAAAGCACTGGAATGAGGTCTGATCTTTCCAGTAGCATAACAGCTAGAAATGCCAAAAGAAAAGGGCATTTAAAGTTAATAAAAGTCTAACATGCTCATTACAATTCTTGGAAACTCCACTATCTGGATTCATACCATGCAAAGAACACCTGAGTTCCCTGACTAGGCTTGCCTACCCTAGTAGACTATCCTGACAGTAGTAATCTTGTTTTCATGATTAAACATTTTTTTAAAATCACCTGGAGCCTGAAATGTTTTTTTTTAGAAAAGTCATAGTGATAGATAATGCTTTAGTTTGCCCACAAAATGCACATGAAGCAATGGAATCTATGTGAAGTCAAAGGCTACTTACACCACTTATATTAATTATTTGTACTGACACTATGGGTTTTGATACTGAACCCGAATTGTCAGGTGTTTGTAACTCTCCTAGGCCATTCTCCCAGTCTTCTTATTTCCACCTCCAAACATCCAAATGCTGCAGCTTTTATCCACAGCCTTCAGTCTCTTGGATGTCAATAATTATTCAGCAGCATTGTCAGATCTGGAATCATTTGAAGGAAACTTCAGCCCTGTATTTGACCCCATGCTTCTATTTACTCCCCACACTAATTAGGTCAGGTGGAGGAAAGGCCAATAAGACAGATAGAATGGACTATTTGCATAGCTGGAAGCAGTTTCTGTCTGAGTAAGTGGAGTGGATTGAATTGAGGTGGATTGTGGGTCAAGAGGTTGTTTGAGTTTCACATTGATGGATGCACTTTCCACTCCTAATATTTTTGCTATATAGGTCTCCAGTGCTCTTCTATTGACTGCTGAATTGTGAACTGAGTGACTGTTTACTGAGGATGGTTTCTCTGTATCATTAGTGTGAGTGGAGACCACATTTGAAGTTACTGGGTCCTGTGCACATTAAGTATTGGAAATGTGGCCTTTTTGAAAGGCTTGTCTTTAATAGAATCATTAGTTCACTAGGCGCTGAAGCCTCCTTTAATTTAATAGTTTAATTTTGGGGTAAAAATTACATGATCTTTAGATGTCTCAGCATGGACTTATAGTCCTGTTCCCTAACTCTTAGCCCTTGCACCCCAAGGACAAGAAGTCTTTGGCTAATATTCCACTATTATCATCAAGTATGGGATTATCCTGTAGAACGTATTGTTTATTCAGCTTTGTTCAAAATGAAATGATTACCTTGACACTTGAATGTGCTATTTAATTTTCCACCTATTGGTTTAAGGTGTTGGACTCAGTTTTCCTTGATAAAGAGATCAGTTTGTTTATCTGATATTATTCAGATTAAATTACTGCCTTCTAATGTTATTGCACCTGAAAAACCTGCTTCAGTTGCTGCTCATTTTCTTAACCATTTCACTGCTGCTGCTGTCAGGTGTGTACTTTCCTGTTAAACTAAATGCACACACCAAACATACAGGTGCGTTGATCCATGTTGCATGTGTATGTTTCTTATTTATTATGACTGTTACTCTCGAACTTCTGATCAGTGAAATAAGTGGTATTATTTCAGTGCCTGCTCCTCCTAGAAACTAAGAGGTTCATTATTTGCCGCAATAAACCTATGTTAAACCGGTCTGCGAAGCTTATGCATTAGAAACCACAGACATACTTTTCAGCCCAAGACAAAGTTAGATGTTACCAGTGATAGCTCATCTGTGGACTTTAGCCAAAGCAAAAGGTGAATAAAGTGTCCAGAAATTACAGAACCCCAGGCTGAAATTGTGAACAAACAGCATCACTTGCGCCATAACCTCAGCCATACAGAACACAATGCCATCCACATGTCAGAAAAAACTCCGACATTATAATCAAAAGGGGCTGATAAAGGAGGTGCTGTAGTCATAATGAACAGGTCGGATTATGAACAAGAGGCTGCCAGGCAACTCTCCAACACCACATTCTACAGGCCACTATCCTCTGATCCCACTGAGGATTACCAAAAGAAACACCACCATCTGCTCAAGAAACTCCCAGCTACAGCACAGGAACAAATCTACACAGCCACACCCCCAGGGCCCCGACCAGGGGTATTCTATCTGCTGCCCAAGATCCATAAACCTGGAAACTCTGGACACTCCATCATTTCAGGCATTGGCACTCTTACAGCAGGATTATCTGACTATTTGGACTCTCTCCTCCGACCCTACGCTATCAGCACTCCCAACTATCTTCGAGACACCACCGACTACCTGAGGCAACTACAATGCATTAGTGATCTTCCTGAAAACATCATCCTGGCCACAATGGATGTAAAAGCACTTTACATCAATATTCCACACGAGGATGGACTACAAGCTGTCAGGAACAGTATTCCTGACGAGGCCACAGCATGTCTGGTGGCTGAGCTTTGTGACTTTGTCCTCTCCCACAATCATTTCAGATTTGGGGACAACTTACACCTTCAAGTCAGTGGCACTGGTATGGATACCCACACGGCCCCATTTTTATGGCTGACTTAGAACGCTTCCTCAGCTTTCGTCCCCTAGCGCCCCTCCTCTACTTGCGCTACATTGATGACATCTTCATCATATGGACCGACAGAAAGGAGGCCCTTAAAGAATTCCACCTGGATTTCAACAATTTCCACCCCACCGTCAACCTCAGTCTGGACCAGTCCACACAAGAGATCCACTTCCTGGACACTACAATGCAAATAAGTGATGGTCACATAAACACCACCCTATACTGGAAACCTACTGACCGCTATACTTACCTACATGCCTCCAGCTTCCATCCAGGACACATCAGACGATCCATTGTCTACAGCCAAGCTCTAAGATACAACCGAATTTGCTCCAAACCCTCAGACAGAGACAAACACCCAGAAGATCTTTATCAAGCATTCTTAAAACTACAATACCCACCTGGGGAAGTGAGAAAACAGATTGACAAAGCGAGACAAGTACTTAGAAATCACCTACTACAAGCCCAACAAGGAAAATAACAGAACACCACTGGCCATCATGTACAGCCTCCAGCTAAAACCTCTTCAGCACATTATCAATGATCTACAACCTATCCTGGAAAATGATCCCTCACTCTCATAGACCTTGGGAGGCAGGCCAGTCCTCGCTTACAGACAACCCCCCAACCTGAAGCAAATACTCACCAGCAACTACACACCACATTTAGACTCATAGACTTTAAGGTCAGAAGGGACCATTATGATCATCTAGTCTGACCTCCTGCACAATGCAGGCCACAGAATCTCACCTATCCACTTCTATAACAAACCCCAACCTCACTTCAGAAACATCAACCCAGGAACCAATCCCTGTGGCAAACCTCGTTGACTACTCTGTCCCCATATCTCCTCTAGTGACACCATCAGAGAACCCAACCACATCAGCCACACCATCAAGGGCTCGTTCACCTGCACATCTACTAATGTGATATATGCCATCATGGGCCAGCAATGTCCCTCTGCCATGTACATTGGCCAAACAGGACAGTCCCTACGTAAAAGAAGAAAAGGACACAAATCAGACATCAGAAATGGTAACATACAAAAGCCAGGAGGTGAACACTTCAACCTCCCTGAACATTCTATAACAGATTTAAAAGTAACTATTCTTGAACAAAAAAATGTCAGAAACAGACTTCAAAGAGAAACAGCAGAACTAAACTTCATTTGCAAATTTAACATCATTAATTTGGGCTTGAATAGGGGCTGGGAGTGGCTGGCTCATTACAAAAGCAGCTTTGCCTCTCCTGGAATTGACACCTCCTCATCTATTATTGGGAGTGGACTACGTCCACCTTGATTGAATTGGTCCTGTCAACACCGGTTCTCCACTTGCGAGGTAACTCCCTTCTCTTCATGTGTCATTATATAAAGCCTGCATCTGTAACTTCCACTCCATGCATCTGAAGAAGTGAGGTTTTTTACCCACAAAAGCTTATGCCCAAATAAATCTGTTAGTGTTTAAGGTGCCACCAGACTCATTGTTTTTGTGGACACAGACTAACACAATATATGTCAATGTAAACAATATTTGCATTGCATTTATTTCTCTTTAAAGAATCCTTATTTGTGTGATCTACTCACTGCTCAGAATTCTAAGGAATTCTGAAGCACCCTTAATTAATTAAGAGTGTTGTGTCTGCAGCTTTCAGAACACTGGGTTTCCTGATTGGCTTAGTTGCCCTCAGAATGGATGGAATGTTCCATTTAGGCCTTTCCAAGAGGAGAGGTCGCAGTTAACTCTGCCATAATGATTTGTACTTAGAGGCTGGCCACACTGTTTAGTACATTTAGTATTCAAATACAGATCAAAAGATATTTTAAAGTAATAATGCTGTACTGTATTGGATTTACCTACTAGGGTAGAAAGCCATTGTCTGATTTAAGATCTAGGTTTTAAAAACCAAAGTTCAGTTCATAGTTACTTCCACTTATAATGCTCAGAAGGCAAGATTTTACTAATCTGGGAATTCATATAAATTAATGGAGATACTAATGACAACCACAGATTTTTAAATTATTCTCTAAATACAATAATTAAGGCCTACTAAATCAATAGCATAAAAAGAGGGGATTTTACAGATTGTTATCTGGAGCATAAGGTAGATTTACCAAAAAAGAAAAAAATCCCATTCAATACACAGAAAACTGTTTTAGGTAAAATGTAGTTACCCAAATTAGAATACAACCAGGATACCTATCCTAGTATTTGTAACTCTTGCACAAAATGCCTTGGAAACTTCAACTGCCACCTGAAGCATCACACCTCTTATACCAAGCAGAGACTGGTTTAGCTCTACTCAGAAGCCTTGTCCTCACTATAGAATTCTGGCACTATGAATACCTGCCATGCTTGTAACATGCTGTATGATCAAGGTGTTTGCAATGGTATACAAGTATTATGATCATTGCAATAGCTTGGCACAAGGCTCACCAATGCTGCAATCCCACATTGGGGCCTTGTCTATACTTGCAAGTTAGAGTGCATTAAATCAGCCCCAGGTGCCCTACCTCCTGAGGTGTCGACACTGGCAAGGCATGTAGAGTGCCCTGACTCTGCAGCTGGAGCGCCCCTGGTAATCCACTTCCATGAGAAGCATAACGCTTGTTGCAACACAGTGCCAGTATGGACACCCTGGTCTATTAATGTGCTCTGATCAGCCTCTAGAAGTGTCCCCCAATGCCTGTTCTAGCCACTCTGGTCATCACTTTGAACTCTATTGCCCTGCCCTCAGGTGACCAACCGTCAGACCCACCCTTTAAATTCTCTGGGAATTTTGAAATTCCCCTTCCTGTTTGCTCAGCAAGGCATGGAGTGCTCTCAGCACATCTTTCCAGGTGACCATGCCCCCACGTGCCAGGTGATCCCCAGTATGAAGCAATGGTGAGATACTGGACCTCATCAGCGTTTGGAGGGAGGAAGCTGTCCAGTCTCACCTGCGCTCTAGCCATAGGAATTATGATACCTTCGGGCAGATATCAAAGGCCATGACAAAAAGGGGCCATGACCAGGATGCAGTGCAGTGTTAAAGTGAAGGAGCTGCGGAATGCCTACCACAAAGTGCGAGAGACAAACCACTGCTCCTGTGCTGCCCCCATGACTTGCTGTTTCTACAAAGAGTTGGATGTGATACTTGGGGGCGACTCCACCTCCACTCCAAAGACCACCATGGACACTTCAGAGGCCGTAGCAGCACAGAATTCAACAAGGCAGGAGGAGGAAAGTGGGAGCGAGGGTGCTGAGGAGAAGTGGGGGCCCAGAGCCAGAGGATGGCATGATAAACATACCAGAGAACGTTCCTTCAAGGTAGGAGACCAGGTTATGGTCTTGAGGGCGCAGCGGCCATAGATGGAAGCATCATGGGAAGGCCATTCACGGTCCAAGAGCTCCTGGGGAGCTGTTAACTTACCTCCTGCATTTTTCCCAATTCCTCACTAAACCAAAGTGTACCATGTTTAATTCTCTCAAGCCTTTTTTCCAGAGACTTAAGGTTTGTCAGTTACAGTCCAGGGAGGACATGATGCTTGAAGTGGCCTTGATGGTGTCTAATACAAGGAAAAAAAGGATTGGTGCGTTAGAAGTAGGTGAACCCTCAACCACCCTGGAAACACCTGCCAGCGGCCGGACAAATCAAGGAGCTGTGCACTAGCTTCGCCCCATTTGTTTCTCAGCACCCAGGACGGACTTGAAACGGATACACTCCATTGACACAGTGTAATGCTCACCCAATTAGAACACCACCCTATCGAGTGTTCCCTCACGCACAAGCTGCTATGAACGGGAGATCCAGAACATGCTACAGATGGGTATAATCCGCTTCAATCTACCAGTGCATGGGCATTCTCCAGTGGTTCTGGTATCCAAACTAGATGGGGAAATTGCTTTTTGCGTGACCTACCGTAAGCTAAATGCGGTAACTCGTCCGGACAACTACAATCGCCACGCACGATGAGCTATTTGGAAAAGTTGGGACTGTGCCCAGTTCATCTCTACAATAGACTTAACCAAGTAGGTACTTGGCAAGACCGTAGATGAACCTGCCAAGGAAAAGGTCGCATTCGTTCCACCTATGCAGGGGTGTTGAATTTAATGATACTTCCCTTTAGGGCTGCGAAATGCACCCGCCACCTTCCAGAGGCTGGTAGATGGTTTTACTAGCAGGACTGGAGATATGCAGTTGCCTACCTTCGATGATGTGGCCATTTTTTCTGGCTCCTGGCCCAACACCTAGTAACTTGGAAAGTCTTGAGTGCAATTCAAGAGGCGGACTAACTGTTAAGGCCAAAAGTGTCAAATCGGCCAAAACAGAGTGACTTACCTGGCGGAAACCAGGTGGGTGAGGAACCTAAACCCTACAGGCCAAGTGAGGCTTTCCAAATGCCTGTCCCAAAGTCAAGAAACAGGTTCAACCTTCCTTAGGCTTGGCCGGGTTACTACAGGCAGTTTGTCCCCACACTACAGCCAAACGTGCCCCACTGACCGACCTGCCAAAAATGACCAGCCAAATACAGTTAAATGCTGATGGAGTGGTCAGGAGGCCTTTACCCAACTTAGGCGATCTCATGTCTGACCCTGTGCTAAGGGCCCCGGACTTTTGACAATACTTTCCTAGTAACCACCGATGCATTCTGAGCGTGGTATAGGAGCAGTTCGTCATGCAGGAAGGACCGTCACAACTTCCATTATCCTGTCGTGTTCTCAGCAAAAAACTATCTAAGAGGGACGCCATTGGTCAGTCAAGTGAAAGGAATGCGTATTGCATTGATGTACACCCTGGAAAGCTACGCCCATATGTATGGGGATGGCGGGGTTCCAGCTGACGCAAACTGACCATGCTGGCTAAAGTGGCTTCATACTTGCCAAGGGGAACAACAAGAAACTTTCTTCATTGGAATTTAGCTCTCCAAGATTTTTTTGAAATTCAACAACATTTCAGGTGATGACTCTCCATTGCAGTTTCCCATAATACACTTGCTTTTTAAAATTTTTTTTCCTTAATATGTGGACGTCTTGTACGTTTACATATTTAGTAGTTATATGTAAAGGGATGTGTTGTATTAATTCTGTTTTAGTCTAAATTTTCCAGGAAGAAATCACCGCCAGTACGTCCACTGTCTGTGATTTGGGCAGTGTCATAAACAGTATAGCTAAGGTTATGTTCTTTCTGTAAAGGGTTAACAAGGGAAACCAAACACCTGACCAGAGGACCATCCAGGAACAGGATTTTTCAAAGCTCAAGGGAGGATTTGTGGGTGTTTTTGTCTTGGGTCTTTGTTCTTCTGTTGCTCTCTCAGCTATGAAGATCTAATTCTCAGCCTTTCTAAATCTTCTTTTCCCATTGTAAGTTACAAGGATTAGTGCAAAACAATAGGCTTTTATATGTTTTGTTTTGTATTTACATGTGTTTGAGTTTGCTCTGAATGTTTAAATGTTATTTCTTTTGAATAGGCTGTTTATTCATATTTTTCTTTTATAGCAATGAGCACTGTTATTGTCACCTTGATGCAGAGATATGTTTATGGTTTTTCTTTCTTTTTTAGTATAAAGTTTCTTTTTTAAAACACTGTTTGAGTTTTCTTGGTATAAGGCTAAGGACGAACGGGAGGGGGAAATCTCTTTGTTGTTAGCTTGACTAGTTTGAAATCTGCATACCCTTAGGGGAAGAAAGAGAGGGGGAAGGTAAATTGCCGCTCTGTTTTGATTCAAAGGAGCGTTGTAAGTACAGTATCGCCCAAGGATAACCCAGGGAGGGGGAGCTGGGGATGAGCTAAAGAGGAGACAAGGGGAGGAGGGGTATTTCCCTTTGTTGTAAGACTCAGGGCATCTGAGTCTTGGGGGTCCCCCAGGGAACGTTTTGGGGAGACGAGAGGGAGTCAGGCCCTGGAAATTCCTGGCTGGTGGCAGCGATATCAGATCTAAGCTGGTAATTAAGCTTAGAGGGTTCATGCTAGCTTCTCAGTTTATGAACGCTAAGGTTCAATTCTGAGTAGGAAGTTATGACACCGGCATCCATAGATGCATGCAGCCAGGAGCTGTTTTCAAGCCAGGAGGAAGGTAGCACGTTGCAGCAGATGGTGCTTGGGGAAGAACAAACAGCAGAGGAGGTACCCGGTAAGAGGCTTTTATTTTGTGATGGTAGTTGTTTGGTGCAGGCTCTTGGGGCCAAGAGGGTTGCAGAAAGAAGGGTTAGGGTGGTGTGCATGCCTAGATGTAGAATAGGGCGTTGATGTGCTCTCTCACATTGTGGTAATTGGCCTCAGCGATCTCTTCAAAGTCTCGTGCAGAAGCTGGGAAATCTGCTTGCACAGGTTCCTTGGCAGAGCTACTGTGCTCCTTGTCCCAGTAAAGCTAACATGTCTGCACTACGGCGCCATGAAGGGCGGGGGGGACCGTTGCTGCACATAGGCAAGCAGCATAAGGGCCAGGGCAGAAGCCGCATTGTAGTAGATGACCCTCCCTTGCTTCCCAGGTCACCCTCAGCAGCGAGATATCTTCCAGGATGAACTCACCCTGTGGAAAATGTGGGGACAGTGTTCAGTATGGGGGCCCCCTGCAGCTGTTGGGTCTCCCCAAGGCACAGAACCCCAGAGGATGGTACAGCCGTGAAACAATCAGTTCCCTTTGCCCCTGTGCTTACTCACCATTTTGGGGCTCCTGTGGGTCATGCGTGCTTGCTTTGGGATAGACACTTTCTGCTATTATGTACACTGTACTTGTCTTTAAGTACGGCTGAATCATTGCTCTGTATGGTGTGAACAATGCTGCCTCTGTTAAGTGTTGTATTTTGACTTTACAGTTGCAACCTTGAGATCCAGCCATCCTTGTTATCAACGGATGAAAGACTCCAAAGAATCAGGAAGCATCCGCAAAGAACCAAAGAGGACCTTAATGAAAATCAAAAAGTACGGAAGTGGCAGGAGACTGAAAGGAAGGTGTGCCAGAAGAATGTGGATCGCTGGCACGAAAGCACGGAGCGGCTCATAAGCATTATGGAGCACCAAGCAGAATTGATACAGGTGCTCATAGCACTGCAAACGGAGCAAATCCACGCCCACTCCCCCTGCAGCCCTTGTCCCAAAACTCTTTCCCTTGTGCCCCCATGTCACCGCCAACTCACTTCCCCCAACATCCAGTTTCTTACCACCACCAGCTCTCTCCAGCACCTGTAGCTTCACCACCCAGCCCTGCAAACTACAATCCTTATTTACCGCACTCAACCCCCATCACCATGCATTTTAGCCAGGCTGAAGTGCAGCACTCATTGCACAGTACTCCAGAGAGGAAGGCTGAGTATGATAACAGGACATACACAAATCTGTGATTGTATCATTCCCCATCCCACCCCCTTCCCTCATTCCGCACAGCACAGATGTGTCATGCCCTTTCTGTTTCCTCAGTGGTTGTGTTTCTTTTCAATAAATTAATTTTTTAGCTTTGAAAACATTTATTTTCAGTCTGTTTGTTTGTTTTGGTTGTTTGAAGGACCGTGTGCTGTAGCTGGCAGTTGGAGGCTGAGCTACAAAGGAAGGTTTGAAAGCTAGAAGCCTCTGGTAATTGGCTGAGCCTTAACCAGTGGGCGGGGCATTCACTCAGGCCAGGGCGTTATAAAGCCGCGCACAAGCAACCAGGGAGCTTTGCGAACAGGGGCTGCTAACAGGGAGTTGGGAAGGGGAGTGGGAAGGGAG
>NC_133770.1:263867178-263873784 GCF_003597395.2 Chelonoidis abingdonii | reverse complement strand
TTTTATCACATGGGGTTTGTGACCTGGGTTTTGTGATCCTTCGCATGCGTGGCCCTTTCGGTCGAAGCGTTGAGTGTGTACGAGTGCGATTATCTGCGACGAGAGGAATATATGTCTATGGGCAAACGAGGTATGGTAGGTGCTCTGTGATTCGTCTCGGCCGTCATGTGCGAGAGGACTCCGACCTCACGCACAGTTTTTTACTCTTTGAAACGTTTCGCTAGTGTGTTGAAGGTGGATAGGAGCCGTGTCTGAGAGCCTCTATGGCTCGTAGTGTCCATTTTATTAGTGGTTTACTATGGCCTTATTTCTGCTGTGCGCGTTTTGAGGCTTGCTTTTGTTACATGTGGAGATAGATCTTTTCTCTTTCTCTTCTTTTTTATGTGTGTTAGCTGTGATCGTCTAAAGGGATAGTATTGTTCAATTTTGATGAGACAGGCGTTTACTTTCTACATATCTAGTTATGTTTTTTTGCATGGAGGATTTCTATGTTTTATTTTTATGGTAATTTGGTGATGGCTTTTATATTATTTCTTTTATTGGGTTTTGTGTTTTGGGGGATGGGGTGGATGAGTTTTCTTGTTTTTTTTTTTCACGTGAAGGGTTCGCAGGCAGGCGGTGGAGCACTTCCCGCTGCCAGAAGGTAACCAGCTGCAGTGTCACCCTGAGCATCTTCCATCTCCACCAGTGGTTGTGTCAGCAGTCTGTGAACCAGGACAGCACTACTCAGCTGTTTCCACATTTGACACTGGTCAGGAAATTGCTTGTGGATATTGGATGATCCTCAAACCTGCCACCTCCTCCTGTACTCTCCCACCTGGCTGGCCCTGAGAGATTCACTGTAGAGCACCTTGTCACATTGGATGCCCCCCCAGCCTGGATATCAGTAAGTGAAATTGCAGTTACAGTCTTTGCAAACCACACACCAGAATCTGGGTAGAAGAATCCATGCCGCTGGTGCTCTGTCGGCTACAGGCGCAAGTGAAGGGAGACCAGAAGCAGTGCTGCCAAGGTGTGCGGGTCTCTGAACCATCGTAAGCTTCCCTCTGTCAAACTCCCTCTCCAAACTCCTGTCTGCAGCTCCCGTGTCCACTCTGCTCTGCTTTAAAGAGAAAGGTTTTTGGATGTAGTTGTTTAGTTATTCAAGGGGACTAATGGGTCACGGATAGGACCGTCAAGGGACCTCCCGTTTTATCACATGGGGTTTGTGACCTGGGTTTTGTGATCCTTCGCATGCGTGGCCCTTTCGGTCGAAGCGTTGAGTGTGTACGAGTGCGATTATCTGCGACGAGAGGAATATATGTCTATGGGCAAACGAGGTATGGTAGGTGCTCTGTGATTCGTCTCGGCCGTCATGTGCGAGAGGACTCCGACCTCACGCACAGTTTTTTACTCTTTGAAACGTTTCGCTAGTGTGTTGAAGGTGGATAGGAGCCGTGTCTGAGAGCCTCTATGGCTCGTAGTGTCCATTTTATTAGTGGTTTACTATGGCCTTATTTCTGCTGTGCGCGTTTTGAGGCTTGCTTTTGTTACATGTGGAGATAGATCTTTTCTCTTTCTCTTCTTTTTTATGTGTGTTAGCTGTGATCGTCTAAAGGGATAGTATTGTTCAATTTTGATGAGACAGGCGTTTACTTTCTACATATCTAGTTATGTTTTTTTGCATGGAGGATTTCTATGTTTTATTTTTATGGTAATTTGGTGATGGCTTTTATATTATTTCTTTTATTGGGTTTTGTGTTTTGGGGGATGGGGTGGATGAGTTTTCTTGTTTTTTTTTTTCACGTGAAGGGTTCGCAGGCAGGGGTGGAGCACTTCCCGCTCCAGAAGGTAACCAGCTGCCAGTGTACCCTGAGCCATCTTCCATCTCCACCAGTGGTGTGCAGCAGTCTGTGAACCAGGACAGGCACCTATCAGCTGTCTCCACATAGACACTGGTCCAGGAAATTAGCTTGTGGATATGGATGATCCTCAAACCTGCCACCTCCCTGCCTGTACTCTCCCACATGGCTGGCCCTGAGAGATTCAACTAGTGAAGCACCTTGTCACATTGGATGCCCCCCCCAGCCTGGATATCAGTAAGTGAAATTGCAGTTACAGTCTTTGCAAACCACACACCAGAACTGGGTAAAGAATCCATGCCTGGTGCTCCTGTCGGCTACAGGCGCAAGTGAAGGAGACCCAGAAGCAGGTGCTGCCACAGGTGTTTGCGGGTCTCTGAAACCATCGTAAGCTTCCCTCTGTCAAAACTCCCTCTCCAAACTGCCGCTGTTCTGCAGCCCCCGTGTCCACTCTGCTCTGCTTTAAAGAGAAAAGGTTTTTGGATGTAGTGTTGGTTTTAGTTATTCAAGGGGACTAATGGGTCACGGATAGGACCGTCAAGGGGACCTCCCGGTTCAGCTTAAAGGTTACAAGGAAACAAAAGCATTTGGGGTTAGCACAGAGGCAATCCACAAGCCAAAATAAAGAAATAACCTGATTGCATCTACCTAAACATTCCCTATCCCAATGAGTCCTGCTAGATACAGAAAATAATTTTTCATACCTGGTTCAAACCTTACACAACGTTCCTGCTTATAGCATTGCTGCTCCATGCCCCTGCAGCCCAGAGAGACTAACAGACAAAGGGAAAGTTTCTTTCCCCATTTAAAAAAGTTCTTGCCTTCCCATTGGCTCTTTTGGTCAGGTCCCACTTTATTTTTCTTTACCTGGGGGACTTTTTAACCCTTTGCAGGTAAAGCAAGTAAAGAACAGCTATCAAGAGGGATTTTACAGCTAACTGGCTGGCCGGGTGTCCATCAAAGGGAGTCCCCTAGCTTCCCCTTTATTTATCACAAGCTCCATCTAGGTTGTATTTCCCTAGTTTATGAGAAGGTCATGTGAGACAGTATCAAAAGCTTTACTAAATTCAAGATATACCACATTTACCACTTTCCCCCACCCACAAGGCTTGTTACCTTGTCAAAGAAAGCTACTAGGCACAGGGGCAGGAAGTAGGGGTGTGGGGGGTGCTGCAGCACCCCCAACTTTTGCATCCAACCTCCTGGCCCCACATTCCTGCTGCCTGGGTTCCCGGCTGCTAGTCCTGGGTCCCGCTCAGCCTCTGGCCCCAGGTCCCGCTCGGCCATTGGCCCTACACCCAGAGGCTCTACTGCCAGCCCCAGAGTCTCACCCAGCTGCCAGCCCCACATGTGCAGTCCTGGCCACTGGCCCCATGCCTGGGGCTCTGCACCCACCCCTAGCTGTAGCCCCAGGCTCTGCTCCCTTACCCCTCTACATGTCCCCCCCCCTCCTGGAACCACAGCGCTGCTCCCAGCCCCAGGTCTAGGGGGCAGTGAGGGGTGCGGACAGGGGTAAGAGGGGTGCAGCTCAGCACCCCCACTCCAAAAACTATTCCAGCACCGCTGGTACTAGGTTGGTTTGACATGATTTGTTCTTACAAATCCACGCTGACTGTTACTTATCACCTTATTATCTTCTAGGTGTTTGCAAATTGATTGATTAATTATTTACTCCATTATCTTTCTGGTTACTGAATATTCGTATTCAATGTTGTCTTATAAATATATTCTGTTTTATACAAGCAAAAAGGCTAATGTACATGGTTCACACTTAAAAAATATTTTGTACAGCACTTCTCCAGTTAAGAATTGTTATTCCCATAAATCTTTGCTTCAGGAAACTGTGTTGGAAATAATTACCCACAATGCACTTTACTGCAACAGCTGGAAACGGTGCTGTGTCTGGAGACACCAGACAAGTTTATACTAGTGAGACTGTCTAATATTGATATACTACATCATTACAACTTACAACAATTTCTTAAATTCATGAAGGATAGGTCTNGATAGCCCAGGAAAGCAACAGGCACCACAAATCAGTGCATCATACATAGCAAACACACATGAAAGTGGCTTTCCTCATCCGAAAGTTCTGCAGCCACTGCTCGCCATCCCAGACTTGCATGACGATGTGATCCCATGACTCAGTGCTTTTTTCCCCCCCAAGCCCAAAAGTGGCATTCCACTGTGGTGAGCATGTCCTTGAATGCCACAAGTAATCTCGTGTCATCTGCGTTATGTGAATCGACATCATTGTTGGACTCCTCACTGTCACTTTGTAGCTTAAGGAGTAACTCGACTGCAATTCATGATGTGCTGGCGAGACCCATCAGCATATTCCTCAGCAGTTTGCGATCCATTCCCACAGACTGAAAGGGAAGACAGAGTGTGCAGTACAAAAAACATTGAAAGATGGTGCCAAATGTGGACGGAAGCACAGGGATTGCTCGGATGCGAAGCGATGCATCAAGGGGCATTGGGACAGGACCCAGAATGCCCTGATCCCCCCCGCCCCTTTCCCACAAGCCACAGCACCAGAATGGGAAGAGGTGCTCTGTGGGATAGCTGCACATAATGCACTGTTCCCAATGCCACTGCAAGGGCCACAAATGTGGCCACGCCACAGCGCTTGCAGCTGACAGTGTGAACACACTGCAGCGCTTTCCCTGCTGCGGTCTCCAAGGGCTGGTTTAACTCAAAGTGCTCTACATCTGCAAGTGTAGCCATACACTGGGTTGCATTCCAGTATTGCAGTTGCACCACTGCAATTGGTCCAGTTTCAGCATGATCCCACAATGCTCCTGCAAGCCCTTTAAGACCACTCTGTGCAGGATCTCCTGTATTCTGTCAGCTTCTGTAGTCTTATGCACAGGAGTTTTCTCTTTTATAAGGTGCGGTGTACATAATCGTAAGACATTTTTTGTTTCTAAAACACTAAAGAACACAAACCGTAGGACTGGAAGGGACTTTGAGAGGTCATTTAGTCCAGTCTCCTGCACTCATGGCAGGACTAAGAATTATCTACTAACCCTGACAGATGTTTGACTAACCTGCTCTTAAAAATCCCCAATGATGGAGATTCCACAACCTCCCTAGGCAATTTATTCCAGTGCTTAACCACCATGACAGTTAGACAGTTTTTCCTAATGTCCAGCCTAAACCACTCAATGCAATTTAAGCCCATTGCTTCTTGTCTTATCCTCAGAGGTTAATGAGAACAATTTACCTCTCTTCTTCTTGTAACAACCTTTTATGAACTTGAAAACTGTTATGACCCCCTGTCACGGAGTGTGGGGGAGTCAGGGCCCTGCACCCCCCCACACTTCCTGTGATTCACCGTTACTCTCAGCCAGCCAGTAAAACAGAAAGTTTGTTAGACGACAGGAACACAATCCCAAGCAGGGCTTGTAGGTAGAACCAGGACCTCTCAGCCAAGTGTCTCAGACCCCAGACTTGAGGTTCCCTGCCTCTTCCCAGCCAGCCCAAAACTGAAACCAAAAACCCCTCCAGCCGGCTCTCTCTCCCTCCTTCTCTCCCCCTCTCTCTTTGTCCAGGAAACTGGACAAAGGTGTCGACTCACCGCACCCCCCTTCCTGGCTCAGGTACTGTCCCTCACCTAAAGTCATCCCCTGCTGTTCCATCCCCCATGCAGACAGTCCCAGTAAAACTACACGACAGTCCCAGGTCAATCCACCCCGCTCCCTACTGTGTCACACCCCCAGCCTCCCCAGTCTTCTCTTGACTAAACAAACCCATTTTTTTCAATCTTTCCCTCATAGGTCATGTTTTCTAGACCTTTAATCAGTTTTGTTGCTCTTCTCTGGACTTTCTCCAATTTGTCCACATCTTTCCTGAAATGTGGTGCCCAGAACTGGACACAATATTCCAGTTGAGCCCTAATGAGCGTAGAGTAGAACAGAAGAATTACTTCTCGTGTCTTGCTTACAACATTCCTGCTAATACATCCCAGAATGATGTTTGCTTTTTTTGCAACAGTGTTACACCTTGACTCATGTTTAACTTGTGATCCACTATAACCCCCAGATCCCTTTCTGCTGTAGTCCTTCCTAGGCAGTCATTTCCCATTTTATATGTGTGCAACTGATTGTTCCTTTCTAAGTGGAGTACTTTGCATTTGTCCTTACTGAAGTTAATCTTATTTACTTCAGACCATTTCTCCAGTTTGTACAGATCATTTTGAATTTTAGTCCTATCCTCCAAAGCATTTGCAACTCCTCCCAGCTTGGTATCGTCTGCAAACTTTACAACTGTACTCTCTATGCCATTATCTACATCATTGATAAAGATATTGAACAGAACTGGACACAGAACTAATCCCTAAAGAATCCCACTTGATATGCCTTTCCAGCATGTCTGTGAACCACTAATAACTACTCTCTGGGAGCAATTTTCCAGCCAAGTATGCACCCACCTTATAGTAGCTCTGTCAAGGCTGAATCCCCACTCTAGCATTCCAAGTGCAGAAGGTGAGGGCTCGCAAGGATTCTAAAAATTAATACTTGCCACTCCAGGCTGGTATTAAACTCCCAAGGTCACTGCTTTTCTCTGACCTTGGCTTGGTAAATGCTACCACCACCCAAATGCAAAACCACAAAAAACCACAAAAATCCCAACCACCCTTGGATCCAGAAAGGAGCACTTGGGAATTCCTCCCTGTGGGGTACCCTCAAGCCCTTTTACACCCCACCCCCCAACGAAGAGCTGAGAAAGAAAACAAAGGAAATTAGTGGTTGCCACCTGCTAA
>NC_133770.1:263843030-263866547 GCF_003597395.2 Chelonoidis abingdonii | reverse complement strand
ATCTATCTCGCTGCCCTAAACCAACAGAATAGAGCGCTGCCTCGACTCTGGTCCACCCAACTCAGACTTTCCTGGAGAAGCACCCCAAGAACCCAGCAGACCTCCTGTGCTACCTTATCTCAATTCCCCCATGATCCCCCCATTTCCTGGGTTTACGCCGGTGCATCATACTCCACCTCCTGAATACAACTGAGAGGCAATCTAGGCTCCCCGAAGGCTAATGCAATTCAACCTTATCAGCCTCACACATCGTTGTGTGGAATCTACAGAGATTCCCCCTCCCTTGTCCTGTAGCCTTTTCCCGCCCTGGACAATAGGAAGGTAGACAACAGAGTATTTGGATTTTCCTCCCCCTCAGCCTGTTCACCGCATTATAAACAGAGCTCTGGCACAGAGATTCCTCTCCCCTCTGCCTCACTAGAAAGAACTTCCACAAGTTAAAAGTAGAGAACTTTTATATAAAAAAGAAAGAAAATACAGAGAAACAATAAATACTGCATTAAGAGATCAATACAGGCTTGCTTATAGAAAATATGAATAAACAGTCTTGATTTAAAAAGATAGCCACCCTTTAAACCATCCAGTCATATCAGTAACCAACACAACGTATAATACAACACTAAAGCATATACACAGCCTATTTGCCCTTGCTGCCCTTTGATACCACACTGTTGGTAGGAGGACAAAATTATTAGGGTAAAAGAAATAGGAAGTTTTAGCAAAGGAGAAGCCTGTGTGTTCTCCATAGCTGGGAGAAAAAAAGAACCCCAGCACAAACCAAACGCCCAGAGGTTCCCCCCTTATTTGAAGAAAATCCGGTTCCCTGATTGGGTCCCTCCTGGTCAGTGTGATTTATGTTCCCTTTGTAAACCCTTTATCAGTACAAGCAATAACCCTTTACCTTTGAGGCGATATCTACTTAGAGACGCCCCCACTCATCAGGACATGTAAAATTTTTCACTGGAAGGTGATTTCACCTAGAACATTTAAACCTAATCAGAGTAATACAACACATGCACCTTACATTTACTAAGTAAAACATGTAAAACTACAAGACTTGTCATCTTAAAGGAAAAGTTTAAACCAGTGTATCCGGGAAAGCTCTCGCGGGTGAGTGCATTCAGCTACTTTGGTTAGATAGCTCCATGCGACACTGTTTGAATTCTCAAAACTCAAAATCGTTGAGAGCTAACTCCAACGAAGAAGTTTCTTGTTGTTGCCCTTTGGCTGTACATGACAGCCACTTAGCGCAGCATGGTCAGTTTGAGCTGGAACTGCACCCGTCCCCAGACTAAATGGCGTGATTTTCCAGGGCGTACCAATGCGAATAGCATTCCTGTCAATGACTTGACCATGGCTTTCCTCTCAGAGTAGTTTCTTAGCTGAGAAACACGACAGGATGGAAGTTGTGATATCCGTCCCCTTCCGAGCATGAGAACTGCCCCTATACCACGCTCCAGTGATGAAGTGGCGTGGTTACTAGGAATGGTGTCAAAGTCTGAGCCCTTAGACAGGCCAGACTGACGTCGGACCCACTTAAAGTGGGTTAAGGCTTCCCTAAACAACTCATCCATCCATTTAAACTGTAGTTGGCTGGGGCTTCTTGGTAGTTGGTCAGTAGGGGCAGCGACTTTGGCTGTCAAGTGTTGGTACAAACTCAACATTGTAGTACCCGCCTAAGCCTAAAGATAAGGAGTTGGCGACACCTGTTTCTGTTGACTTGGACAGGCACACTTTTGGATGCCTCCACCTTGGCTGTACGGGGGTATGGAGTTCCTCGACCACGCGTGGTTGTCGTAAATCACTCTGTTTTGCCGATTGACACGTTTTTGGCTTACACAGTTAGTCATACTGCTGTCTGATACGTCAAAGAACCTTTTCCAGGTGTTCTAAGGGTTCGGGCAGGAGTTGAAAAAAAATGGCCAATCATTTTCGAGGTAGAACTGCCATATTCTCCCCAGTCCTGCTAGTAGAACCATCACCACCTCTGGAAGGTAGGCGGGTGCATCGCAGCCCGAAAGAAAACGTACATTAAAATCATACACCCCTGCATGGTGACGAATGCGAGACCTTTCCTGCAGGATTCATCTAGTGGTACTTGCCAGTAAGGTATCCTTTGTTATATTGTAGAGATGAACTGGGCACGTATCCTCAAACTTTCCAATAGCTACATCGGTGCATGGCATTGGATAGTTTGTAGGACAGTTACCGCATTTAGCTTACGGTAGTCCCACGCAATGAAGCGTATTTCCCATCTGTTGGGTTCACAGAACCACTGGAATGCGCCATGCACTGGAAGATGACGCGGATTATACCCAATCTGTAGCAAGTTCGCATCTCCCACGTCTATAGCAAAGCTTGTGCGTGAGGAGACACCGTAGGGTGGTGTTCTAATTGGGTAGAGCCATATACCTGTGTCAATGGAGTGTATGCCGTTCTCAGTCCTGGAGTGGCTGAGAACAATGGTGCGAAGTTGGTGCCAGCTCGCTGGATTTGTTGCCCGCTGCAGACGTTCCAGGGTGGTTGAGAGGTTTCACACTCTTACGCTGCGTCCTACTATTCCGTCAGTAAGTAGACGCCATCAGGCCCACTCAGCGTCCCTCGCGCTCCTGGACTGGTAAACTGACAAACTTAAGGTCTCTGGAATAAAAGGGGCTTGAGCAGAATTAACAATGGTACACATTTGGAGTTTTAGTGAGGCAATCGGGAAATGCTATGAGATAGTAACAGCCTCCCAGGCGCTCTTGGACCGTAGCAATGGCCTCTGCCCATGAATGCCTTCCATCTTATGGGCCTTTGCGCCTTCAATCCATAACCTGGTCTCCTCTCTTGAAGGGAACGGTCTGGGGTAAGCTTATTTCGTACCGGCCTTTTGCTCTTCTGAGTTATCCTTAGGTTTTTCTCTACAGGGGCCTAGAGAATGGCGCAGGTGGTTTTGTACTGTTGCTTTACAAAGTCCAGAATGTTAGTTCCTGGAGAAGGGTGTAAACCCTCCCATTATTGGCTAACCAAACTGGAATGGCCCCTTACCTCATGGCCCATACACACGTTCAAATGAGAAAACCCTAAACTGGGATGTGGTAGCAAGCACTGTAAGCAAGAGCAACTGTTGCAACACTAGGTACCGTCGTTTGGGAAAAGGTAAAATATCATTTACGAATTTACGATGACATGGCCCACCAAAGTTCCATTAAACCTTTCCACCAGCATTGGTTTGATGGTGTACGGGTGGCAAACCAAGTGATTCAGCCCCATGATAATTTCACCACAGGTCTTTCATGGTGCCTGAGGAATGTAGATCCTGAATTGGAGATATCGGAGGGCCAACCTACGCCTGTGTGAAATATGTCTGTTAGGGCCTGGCACACTGCTTAGCTCGGTGTTACATTAAGCCACTGCTGTCTGCCATCGTAAGCAAAGTCCAACGAAGATCAGTACGTACTTGCTTTCCCCTGGATGTTTTTCTCGGAAAAGGACCCAGATATCCACAATGCTACTCGCTGAAATGTACCTGTCGATTATGGGATGGCTGGAAGAGGGGCCTTGACCAGAATCTGAGGCTTTCGCACTCTTTGGCACACCTCACAAGACAAGGACATACTGCAATTTCCTTGCCCATCCCTCTCCAGTAGAAGGACTTCCGTCCAAACCTGTCTTGTTCGTTCACTCAGCAAAGAAGCACTGGGATGATCATGGGCTAAGCTTAAGACTTCCCCCTTGTATTTTAGTTTTGGAACACCATATTCGTTTTTGTGCGTGCTGTTCTCTTCTTCCACGGTCGGTTCCACCATGAAGAATTTCTCTGTATTAAATAGCTGCCTTTGTTCCTATTTAATACAACGGGATGTCAGAAGAGCTGAGAGGCGGTGGGTTGCTCATGCCGGCCGCCCTCTAAGCTCATCTGAAGGCTTCATCTCGCCTTCCTGCTCAGTCTGGAACTTTTTTTCCTCTGAGGCTGGGACACCACGTAATCTTCCTCAGCTGAGGAGACCTTGACTTAGTCTCTGGAGTGATTAGAATGATGGGCGTTTTTTCTGTAGCTGGTGTACAGCTGTCACGCTGGGATGCACCAGACTGGTATTCAGCGCCGCCTAGCCCTCTTCGGTATGGAGTTGCTGTTGGCTACTCTGCAAGTCAGGCTCGTTGTCCCTTCTGGCGGTGGGGTGAAAGGTGTGGTTGCACTGGCTTGTGCTGGTGCTGGTTGCTGTTCCAAGTTCCTAGGGTCTGGGACTGGAGGTGCTGTCGGTCATGGTGCACCGTTGACATCGGGATCCGGGTCCACTACTAGTTTCAGTCTGTGATCTCTGGTAAACACAGACAGTTTCTGTGGACAGCTCAGGAACAGGAATGGGTATCTGGAAGCTTGCCCGGTTTGGCTGCGGTGTAGACCCATTCCAGATCACTCTTGCCTGATTCATTGTTTGCCAAGTCTTCCCCAGTAGCATGGGAGTATGGGAAATAATGTCAATAGAACTGCAAAAGTCCACATCCTGACCACCTTTGTACTGGAACACAGTTCAGCTGAGGCAAGTCCACAGCTTGTGACATGGAAGGGTAAATGATCACTTATGGCCCTTGGAGGTTGATACGAGTTTGGGACGAGAAGGAAGGTGATAGCTTGACACTTGGCTCCCTGTTGTCTCTCCACGCGGTATACCTTTTCTTTCCGTCTTCTATCTCTCAAATTTCACTCGCTCCGAAGGATTTGTAGAGGTTATCTGGCCTGGGGAATTTAGGTCTGCTGGGTGTGCAATGATGTGCAACCCGGTGGGTTATTCGGGCAGTTGCCTTTGGCAGTTGGCTCTTTGATATTCCCGTTTCAATACACTTATAGCAATCTTTCAGATAAAGGTTACTGGGGTGAAGTATGAGTCAGTTACTGAATACTAGTGTGAGGTGGAACGAGAATGGGTGTGTGTGGCTTCCTCGAGTTGGTGTTAGTGGGGTTTGGAGTTCCATCGTTGTAGAGGTTATATTGTGATGTTTGTGGCTGCTGGTGTTTTTCACTCCCTTTATCAGTAGCTTTCTCTGCTCTTGCCAACTGCCAGATCACATTTGCTCCAATCTTCCCCGCCTCGGTGAGGCGTTTTGGTGATTGTCTAATAAAAATTACCATAACCATCGAGGATGTAGCAGTGTAAGTGTTAGAAGGAACACCATCAACCGATTGCACTACTCATTGCATGAGGTGGTACACAGTTTATTGTCAAGGTTCCAAGCTGGGTATAAGCTTGGGGAAGGTTCACAGTAAACACTCAGATGTTGAACTCTAAGTCCAGATTTGAGACAAACGTTTACCACACCGGCCACAAGGGTGAGAGCTGGGTTGGGCTGGGGGACCAGATGGGGGACACAGGTGGGTGGTGTGGAGTGCAGAGGCTGATGGGGTGGGAGTGCCTAGGTCCCATTGTGGTTGAGCTGAGCAGCTCCAGAGGAAGGGTTGTGGGAGGCAGATTGGAAGCAGCCCCTGATGAGAATTAATCTCTTTACTCTGTTTCTACTAACTAAACTAGATTCACTGGAAAGCTATTTTCAACCTCATCTGATCAGCTAGTTTTACTGTGTTTATGCAGTGGTCCAAACATTACCTGTTAGGTTCACTCCTTTTGAGGCACCTGGTATTGGCCACTGTTGGTAGACAGGATACTGGGCTGGATGGGACCTTTGGTCTGACCCAGTATGGCTGTTCTTATGTAATTCCTCTGCTCACTGACTACCATCTTGTGGCTGTCCTTGATGTGGGGACACTAGAGCCCAGCTGTGATTACTAGGCCAGACCACCTATGCCTGGGTTCCTTACATGAGGATGACGTTTTTAATTTATTTTATTTTAATTGCATGGCAGCATGGATCTAGAGTGACCAGATGTCCCGATTTTATGGCACAGTCCCGATTTTTGGGTCTTTTTCTTATATAGGCTCCTATTACCCCCCACCCTCGTCCCGATTTTTCACATTTCCTGTCTGGTCACCCTACATGGATCCTTATATTTAGTTTCTGTGGCACAGAGAGCACATTTTCAGGAGTGGTCTGTATATTTCTGACTAACCTTGTTTGCATGTCGCGGTCAGCCATGTGACTGGTGAATATAAAACAAATGCTGTTTGTGCTCAAATGGCAAGTTTCTCCATGAGCAAAATGGTAAGTTCAGGTATAAAGATGTCAGGCTAGACTTCCCCATAGTGCGTTACTCTGGTTTTACGGTGGTGTAACTCTATTCATTCAGTTTCAGTAGAGTTACACCAACTTGAAAGTGGAGTAACAGGGGTGACTCAAGCCCTTGGGCTTTTCAGCTGGCTACATGTGTGCTTTGGATGTTCCTGGTGACTTAGTTTAAAGTTTGGCATATAATAGCTGAGTGCATATGTTTCTTGTTGATATGATGTGTATTTATTACTCATGTCTGAAGTCTCATAATTGCTATTGTGCAGATTTTTCATCAGCTAAAATTTACTGGTAAAATGTTAGATTTTGAATAGAGATGCTTTGTCTTCTGATGATATCACTTTTTTGGAGAGTCTCTCACATGTGATAGAAGTACCAACTTATGATCATTTTTGCAGGGTTCATGCACTATAAAAATTTAGCATTACATCACTGCCAGTGAGAAATTTGTATACATTTGTAAATAGAATTTTTCTGTATACTCATCATGGATATGTTCTGATTTTCCAGCATGGTAAATGAAAGCAAAATTTTAGATTTTGGAATTGGTAAGGCGGCACCTAACCTATTTTTGGATCAAGGCCCTATAGGGCCGTGCTACACGTCTGTTTTAACATAGACAAAAACAATGTATTTTTCACTAACCTCAGTTTGTATTTTTCACAAACTGTCTTGGCTGAAATTTCAAAATAAATTCAGCCTGAGGCAGACTTGGGCATGGCAAACTTCAGTCTTAATGGATAAAGTCTGGCAAAGTTATAAGCAACTGAAAACAGGATCTTCTAATGGGAAGTGTCAGGCAACCTTAATAATAGGCGGGGCTGATAGGTATAATAAAATATTCAGAGTGGCCATCCATGAGACAAACTAGACATTTTCTATATGGTAATTTGGTGACCAATACCCAGGCCACCTGCCTCAAACAGAATTAAGTAAATAAATCTAAGCAAACAATTTGACTCTAGTGCACCAGTTTAGTTTGTATAGTTGTTAAGCCTTGTGGGCTGAGCAGGACTGAAAGCCTGCGAACATCCTCTATTAAATCTGAGCCAATCTCCCTGAAGCAAATGTCTTTGTTGACATTTCATCTTTCATTTCAGAACAGCTGCACCATAAGAGTTGTGAGCTAAACTAGGTGTGGCCAGTTGGCAGAAATAACACAAGTGGCTAGGATGGGATCAATAGAACACTAAAACTCTATCTGCAAACTTCCTTTCTTTGACTTAATCTGTAGTAGAAAAGGTTTGTCTGCATATCTATACCAGGAAAACTTCCTAGTGTAGACACAGCTTATACTGGCTCCCGGATCAAAATAAACTATACTAGCAAAAGCACTTTTAGCAGCTATAACTGTGTGTATACTATGGCTTTTGCCAGCATAGAAATGTCACCAAAAGTATATCACAAAATGGGATTCTCACAGGCTCTACTCCTTTCTACTGTATAGGCTCCAGATGGGTGTCACATGGGCCCCAGCCATGGGTACAGTAGGGATCCCTTGGGAGGTCAGTTACAGAGGTGGTGGCAAAGGAAGGAAGCTGCGTCTGAAGGCCCCTTTATCACACTCTGTGGTGTTGGCCATGTGTGTGCTATTCCCCTCCATCCAAGGCCTGCGGGGATGTGAATGGGGAGGGAGGAGGCAGCTGAGTGCTGCAGTCAAAGGCATGGCTGCTGCTGAAGGTTATAGGGAGTCAGGGGCAATCGTTCATGTGGCATGCTACTCTCCTGGCTTCACTGGAGAGGCGAGGCTGCCTGTCCCTGGAGCAGGCAGTTCCAGTGCCACCTGATTCCTTTCCAGCCAGGAGGATAGGGGGCTGAGGTGACCCCACCAGAACGGGCTGTGAGGGGGACACTTTGTGCTGTCACAGAGCCAGCTGAACTCCCCATGGGAAACTTGACCAGGGGGTGGGGTGGGGCGGGTGATGGCAGCAGGAGACACAGCCCTTTCCTTTTGGCCTCTGTTTTTATTCTGCCTGGCTCGCTCCCTGAAGCCTGCAGGGCACCAGCCACTGGAAACGCCTCCGAGAGGGAAGTAGAACCTAGGTGGCCATCTCCCCAAAAAGCAAACGCAGCCCTAGGAGATAGCTGGGACACATCATTGAGCAGAAATCTGAACTCAAGTCTGGGATTTCCCTCCAAAAAGCGCTGCAGCAGGCAGGGCTGCCTGAGCCACTGGCCAGGTAGAGAAAATGGAGGGAACTCTCGGGCACAGTATTCCCCTGCACCCAGTGACTAACAGGTCTGGCTCTGCTCCCATGCTGCAGGCAGGCTGCAGTTCCCATTGAAACGGCACTATAGACCTTAGCATGAAGAAATTAGAGACTCAATCTCCCTTTTTACAACCACTTAATATATAGTTATACAATTATTATTTATAGCACAATAGGAAACCCAGTTAAAGATCAGGTGCCCATTGTGCTAGGTGCTGTACAGAAAAGTATCAAAGGACACAGTCCCTGCCCCCCAGAACTCTCTATCTAGGTGTGTAGCCTGTGGGTTGGACTATAGGTTCAAAGTTAGCTTTTAAGTATAAGATATAGGTATAAGGCAGTAATGCAAGAAGCCTACAGGCCCAAACTGAAACACATTAGCTTAAGCATTTAGCATAAGGAAGTTAGGCCTATTAACCCTTAGTATAAGGAAGTTGACCAACAGTGACCCTTAGTCACTAGATGGCATGGGACAGAATTTTGCAATAAAAAATTCTGCTGAAATTTTGCATAAAATGCTGACAGGTAACTGCAAAGAGTCACTTGGTGTCAGTTTGGGTATTTTAGGATAGGAATATCAGCAGATGCTTAACAGCAGGATTGCTATAGTAACCAAAGGCCGTATATTCTAACAAGGTTGTGATAATTAATATACTGACCTACAGAATAAGGACACCCCAGTATTACTTGTGTGAGGAAGTGAGTTATGGGCAAAGAGGGTTGAACCCTCTTATGACTGTTCATGGCAGCCATCAGATCCTACAATAGAGCTAACCACAGCCTAGACCATCAAAACGTCAACCATTGGAATTGTTTGGCATGCCATAGGATGGGACCATTGTGGATCACCACCTGTCTCCCCACTCCTAGGTCTCCACAAGGATTGTGTGAGTATGCATATGATATGAAGCTGGACATAACGTTAATAGTGCACTATTGTCACATTCTTGTTTGGATTGGAACATTTGTGTGTTTCCAACCATGTTAATAAAACTACTAAAAAGCCAAAACCTTTTTCGTAAGTGTGAGTGTTGCAACTGTGCACATGGGGTTTCCAATTTAATTGTAATTCTAGTAACTCTGGACCTTACCTTGGAACTGGAACCTGTCAAACCTCAGAGTGTTAATTTGTCAATTGGGAATTCTTAAATAATCAATAGATCAGGCAACAGGTGTCAGACAGGATGCAGATAGACCTTAACTTGCCTGATAATCTTCTCTGTGGTGTGATAATATTGTAATGAAGCAGGTCTAGATAGCATATAGGTCACTGTAGCATGTACCCATCTTTTGCACAGCATGGACATATAGTTAATTACTATGTTAGACTAGCTGTCTGATTTCCAGAAGGTAAGTAGATGGATAAAGGGACAGAGGTTTAGAGGATAATACTAAATCCAGAGGCCTGGACTTCCCTCTGTGCTCCTCTCCAAGTTTATGGTGATATAACTATTGGAATGGATGGAGATAGACTGGTGTAAAACTGAAAGAAGGTTAGTCAGGGCCATGGTGATCTTCCAATGGAGTGCTACGACCATGCATCCTTCCTACCAGGATCCTGTGTTTGACTGGATCATGCTCTGCGAAAACAGTGTGAAACTGATCTCTAGCTGGTGTTAGGAAGATCTGAACTCTTTGGTACAGTATTATGCAATTAGGTGCAATCTTCAGGTTTAACAATTTTCTTTAAAGCATTTGGCTACTGTCAGGGAGAGGATACAACAACAGATGAACCACCAGTTTGTTCTAGCATGGCCACTGATGTATTCTCATAATAAACCACTGGCTCTACACTCTTCTCCAGGGATTAATTTGGTGCTGGTAGCCATTGCATGCCTGATTTCTGCATTCACCTAATTGCTGCAGACAATGCATCCCTGGGAACTCTTATGAAGTATGACAATACCAAGAATGGCCCCCACTTGGTAGAGTCCCCAGTGCATAAGCTTTCCCACCTTTTTGCCCTTCCCATGATGGGAAGTGTTGCTGTTACCCCGAAGCAGAGCCAGCTGACAACTATACACACTATCCTCACAGACCATGATCCATTCAAGCACAGCATGGACTCTGAACTGAAAGCCCTGGTGTGTATAGCATAATAAACCTCCACAATGGATCCCTGTTCTAGGGAATAGGATACTCTTGTGAAGCTCTGTTGGTATAGACCACTTTTCTACATATTCTATGAGGAGGTGAAGAACTAGAGAAAGTATATGAGTAAGCTATGTCCCAAGCACAAGAGTGATTGCGTGGTATGGCTGCAGAACTTGATGAGCAAAGAAGCTATGTATCAATATGCTAATGTTTTAAACAAAGGATGTTACCTATTGAAAGTACAACTGCACATCTCCTGGTTCTTGATGAACCCAGATCCCCATCATGGAACACTCACTTGGCAACTAAAGAATTACGTCCTCAGACCTTCATTGAACATGTTGCTACCGTTCTTCCTCTCTACCTGATTGCTATGTGTATATAATATGATTTACAGTTCCCTTCCCCAGAGGCATTCTGTAGGAGTCAAAATGTCTGGGAAAAACAGTTTAAGACTAGAAAAAATTACTGAACATCCAATGCATATTTCATTAACTTTTCATCGGCTCAAACCCTTCCAAGTAGTCTGCACATATAGATAATAAAAAATCCAAACCCTGAGTTCACTTTTTTTTGAGTTGAGATTTATACTGATCATGAAGACACAAATAAATTTTAAAGCACTTATAAAATTAGATCATCCATAAATCTTTGTTTGAGCCAAGGGAAACCTGAAATGTAATGAGAATAAAATATTTTTCTTTCTCACCATGAGACTAAGATGTTGATTCTTTCTTGCTCAAACAGAGAAGAAATATAAAACTACTTCTATCCAAACATTATTTTGTCTGTCTCACTTTCCTAAGTGGAGCTGTTACATCATTCTTGGTATTCTATTCAGATAATGTCAAACAAAAATGAAGCACAGCTCACAGATTTCAAATAACCCAATGCAATAACACTGGGAAAGATCTTTGTGTAATAAAACAATTGGCTCTGGTTTTCTTCAACAACATCAAAAATTTACCAGCTTTGTTACGCCATTTAATTTAAAACAGTACACACAACTGTCAACATGGTGACTATGATTTTTAGCAAAAGAGCATAAGAAAGCATTCATCTCCATAAAGGACATGGCTCATCCAAAACATCCTCAGAGCCCACTGAGTTTTATAATCAGTTATCCTTGTCCTTTGGAAATCATGATTTTGCTAAGCCATATAAATTAGCTCTTTAGTGCCAAGTTTGAAAGGGGTTCTTTCCCAAGCAGATATTGTGTAGTTCTATGTATGGTAGCAAGAGAGAGTCCTATTTTTGTAGATGTTTTAAATGAGCAACAGTGCCAAATCATGATATTTCAGAGAGAAATAGCTAACTGCATAATTAGTGAATGTATGCTAAAAATGAAGCAGCAGATGCCAGGAGAAAAGAGCACAAGAGGAAAATTAGTCAGGCTGCAGAAACCACACATAAATGGGTTTCTTTTATTCCTGTTCAATATAATTAGAAAAAAGAGCCTGATACTCTAACATATCTTGTTAGCACAACCCCTCAGCTAAGATGGAATCCCATTGACTCCAGCGGACTAGGTATGGACACACACCGAATTGTAAAATCAGGGGCTTTAACAGTAAAATTCTTGTTCTGATTATATAGTATCTGATTATGTATATGAGCCTGGGTAGATTGGAGAAGGATGGAAAATAATACGTAAGGTCCAAAGTCCTGATCCTGCAACTCTTACTCATGCAAGCTGTCTTTAGTCACACAAGCAGTCTCGCAGAAGTCAGTTGACTGCTTATGTGAGTAAAAGTTCTAGGACCAGGTCCTAGCTTGATAGGTTCGTGTACTGCTAGTATCCCACTATATTTTGCAGCAAATATGGCCACAGTCCACACCAGGTATTAGGCTTAATACAAAACTTCAATTTCAGTGATGATTTCCAGTTTATGCAGGACCATAGCAACAAGAGTTGCTTTCTGTATATGCTTTTGTGAGAGGGTGTCACACTTTCTGAGCAACTGCACCTTTAACCCCTCTCTGTGATCTGCTCAAGGAATGTCGGCTCCGATCTCAGACCTCTCGCCTTCACTGCTTTCTGGGCAAGGACCTTCATTCCTCTTCCTATGAGTAGGGATTTTAGGAGACAGCACTCTGCTCTTTACTGTGGTTATCCCCAGCAGGTGTGACACATATCCAGACCTCTGCTCTCCCATTTCTCTCCAAGGACAATGAGTGTTTTACTGGGGACCATACAGCTCATCCAAAGCAGAGTATATTTATTTAAGGACAAAAGCATAAAGAGAAAAACAAAAATAAATGGATCTATGCATACATATATACTAAATATATCAGAAGGCGCCACCCATCAGTTTTATGAGGCTCTGGTAAGCCAAAGTCCTTCTAACTCTTCAGCAAGGATTAGGGAGACCCCTTGGGCAAAACATCATGTCTGTTTGCTGGATCAGAAAGGAAGCCTAGTGTCTGTTTAAACTCAGTCGTTATATCCCAACTTCATTCTCTGTTTCTTGACTCTTTTCTAGTCCACACGAGTATATTCAAACCACCCTAGAGGATGGTATTTCTCTGGAGCGGTTTCCAGCCTCAGTGACCTGGCATAGTAACCCCCTTAGTTTTTAGTTTCTGGAGGAGTTGTCATAACCCCTCCCACCATGGAGCAGAATACAGTTTGCTAAAGATCTTGCATGTGGCTGCAGTATCTGTCACAGGGGAAAACCCAAGCATTAATTTCAAAAGATAAAAAAAACCCCTAACTATGCAGAGGAAGATAAAGGGGACAAACGCAGAAGGGAAAAGGCTGGTGTGCATTGAGGTCACTTTAAAGTACCTGGCAGGCTTTTGCTGCTTGTTACAGGGTATGCCCTCCATGGTGCCTCCCAGAAATCTCTCCCATTCCCAATGAGTTAATGCAGGTTAAAAATTCAGGGACCAAGTCCTCAGCGGGTATATATGTTAGCATCACTCCACTGAAGTCTGTAAAGTCAGCTATGCTGATATACACCCGCTGAGGACTGGCCCCTGATTTCTATTATTTATTCCAGTATTACTAAAGCATTTTCCAAACTAGCTTGCCCCTGCTGTAATAAATGTGATTGTTTAAATGTTTCTCATGGAATATCAAATTTTATAGTGATTTATCAGGCACCTAGTGATCAAATGTTTACGTATGGAATTGAAAAAGATTATTTTTTAAAGTGAAACTCGAGCAATTGGATTACCAAAAGTGAAGGATCCTCCTGGCAGAGAATTACTGTGCAATATGAAATACTCATTCTTTATTATTTTCTCCATTTTCTCTCTTTTCTTAGTCCAAGATTCTCAAAAATGGGGGCCACAATTTAGGCTCCTCAGTCAAAAATTAGACTCCTAAATAAGAGGTCTGATTTTCAGAAGTGCTGAGCATCCAGCAGCTCCCAATGACAGCTACCCCTCCTGCACATCAGTGCCCCCACAGAAGAAAAATAAAGAGGCCAACAGACATGGTGCACTTACAGCTAAGGAACCTGTATGCTCCAGCATGGCTGAAACAGGGCAGAATAATGAAGTCGTCCTTTCCAGCAGAACAACCAGTCATAATTTTTTTAATTTACTCTGAACTGAAGACATCTGCTCGCAGAACTTCATATTCTAATCTAATAATGCCTGCCTTTACCACCCAATTAAGGAGACAAATGCTACGTTAGGCAAAATAAATGTACAGACTTAGCAGCAACACCACACATATAACTTTATCCGCAAATATTAATGAAATGCGCTGCTTGAGAATATTTCTCATGCTCAGAAGTGTTATCAAACATTTCTATTGTTGTAGTGCCTAAATGCCTCAAACAGGACACTGTGGATGGTGTACAAACACATAGGAAGTCCCTGTCCCAAAGATTCGGCAATCTTACTTCTTTGGAGCATCTGGGGGCGGGAGGGAGCGTAGCCTGCCCTTTGCAGCCCAGGATTCCTAGCAGAGAAGCTCAGTTGGAGCTACCATCCCAGGTATACTCCAGTCAACCTTCCTTGTGGGCCCTCCTCAGGTTCCCCCCAGCATCAACGAGATCCCAGGCTCATGAACCTTCCTTTAGCTTTTCTGTGGGCATCCAAATCTAATGATATACACCACTCAACCTCTTCCTTCCCAGCTACAGGTCCTTGATCCCACAAAGGGCTCTCATTAGGGTTTGGCATATGAGAGTGAGTGTGAGGGGAACCATGCATGGAAAGCCTCTCAACCCCACTCCGCCAGTCTCCTGACAGAACAGGAAGGTCTGTGCAAAGAGTTCCCTCCATATGGATAATGATCTGGCCTGAGGGTTCCTATTTTACAGATAGGGAAATAGAGACTCAGCATTTTCCAGATATGGGAACCTGGCATTATATTGGGCACCTAAACAAGTGACCTGGTTTTCAAAAGTGCTGAGCACCCACTGCCCCCATTGAAGATGATGTGCAGTGAGGGTGTAAGTTACATTTCAGTAAGTGACTGCATGTCTAGATCAGTAACTCTGAATTGATGGAGTGTACAAGTTATGGTATGTGGTGGAGGAAGGTGCACAGTGTTCATCTTCCGTCAGGAGCTAGGATTAGGACAGTCTAGAAGGACTGTCCAAGAGAGTGATTTGGCCTGGTATATAAGTAAATGCAGTACAGCAGAACTCTGATTTTATTAGCATCGATCTTATGAACAACTGATTTTATGAACTATCTTTCTGCCACTGAAGTCGTCATCCTTCTGCCACCAAACATAACTTCAATCCTTCAGCCCATGTTCAAGCAGCGGTACAGGTTTGAAAAGACAGAGTTCTGGAAGCAAAGAAGAGATGCAGCTCTCAAACAATAACAAATCAGGCACACTGTATACATTTGTCACCATTCATTCTGTACACTATCATTGACCAATAAATTACTGTACTGGCTGTATGTGTGAGATGTTCACTATTATGATCTTCAATTCGTTCAGGAAAAAGAGGTTCTACTCTATATACATTTTCTAAACTTAAGACAAGGGATATAGTCATACAAAGGGCCAGCACAAGGCCCATGCACATCTTAGATCCCACTTGCATCCTCAAAATAAGACTTAAGTGGACCTAAGCCTCATGTTAGCCCTCTGCACCAGGGGGATTGTTATGCTCCATGGAATGTTTTATAAAAGAGGCAATGGTATAAAACATGCAACAGGTGTGACCATGGGTTTGGATGGGTTGAGTTTTAGCTGTCTCCCTCTTGCTGGGAAGCTGTTTTAATTGTTCTTAATCTGATAGGAAAGAGCAGATATTTATTAGTGGAGGACAGGGATATCGATAAGGTTGCAGATGCCTTTGTTTTCACCTCCACCCTCTCCTGGAAATACATAAACATACTTTGCTCGCAAGGCCCGCGAAAACCTAATCCTCCCGTTTTGGTACCTGCATCTGCGTGTGTGTGCGTGCATGTGCTTATGTAAGTGAAGGAAGGAAGAAGTAAGATTTTTGTCTGTGATATTAACAGCCCAAAATTTGTTCATTAGTATCACTAACAACGAAATTATCGGAGTGTTCTAGCCCCCTCTTCTCCTGTGCCCTTCATGGGGAAAAAAAAAAAAAAAAAGAGAGAGAGAGAGTTAACAGATGCTGCCATGGGAGGAAAAATCAGACTACAAGAAGCATTTTATATTATATGTGATATATAACTAAGATAGTAAGTACAGTGATGAGTGCACTATGAATACTTAGGTGGGGATTTTCAAAAGCTCAAAAGAGAGTATGAAAATCTCCCCCTTAGATTATATAGATCCTCTCCAGTGGCTGTCCACATTCTTCTTGCTTTTGTTTCACTACAGATCTTCAGGAGAGGGACTTCAACTTCTGTTTTTCTGTAAAGCTCCATGCACATTTTTGGCGCTATAGAGACAACAAATACTAATGTCACAGCCCCACAAAACCTTCAAGACAGCTCAGCTAATAAAGCCCTGATCCTGCCTACACACCAGAGTTCTCATTAAAGGATTGCTTTTGCAGGATCAGGCCCTAAGTGACTGGTCAAACGATTAACTCAACAAGACTATCTTACAGTGACCTAAAGTAAGACATGGAAAATGAGAGCAATCAAGTGTCTTGTTTTATTGGACTATATGAGTTGGAAATAGAATAAAGGGAATTTTAAATGAATCCAAGTTAAACACAGGAAGACAAATATTGTAAATCTTTCAATAATGTTTCAAATCCTGTGTTTGCATCTTTTTTTTTTTTTTTAAGCCATGGGGCTCAACTGGTAAAGACAAAACCCACCTCCCAAGGACAGCTCAATGAATCCCATTTCTAAAAAAAAGTCAGGTTGCATATAATAGATTGACGTTATTTCTATTTTAACTCCTTTGCTTTCAAAGCTCAGAAATATGTTTGATCTATTACATGTTTGCACAGACAGAGCAGAATTGGAAAAAAGTACAAAAATCTCTTCACATGCAGGAAAAGGGAAATGCTTCAATATATGACAAGGGCTAGTTCCATCAAAGAGATATACAATTTTTTTTAAAGCTAAGGTTTAAAATCAAATTTACACAAGTTAAGAAGGAAGGTACTGTATATCTGGGGTCAGGTTTGAGTTATGAGAGGTTACAAGTATCAGTTACAAGGTTCACAAGGTACATACATAGTACATAACCAGCATAGACCCAGATTGGTGTGTGGGAGTTTTTAAAGCGTCAGTGAATAAGTGATCTTGGGTATGCCACCCACAGAATGTATTTAGAATCCAAGTCAGTGTTGGAGTAGCGAATCCACTGCCCCCACACAGACAGTAGAGTGTGGCCTAGTGGACTGATCCCCGGCTTGCACTGTGAATATGTCTCCACTGAGCCGGAAGGTGTAAATTCCAGGTCATGGAGACCTGTGCACAGGATAGTTGATTGAGCAGCCGCACTAAAAATAGAAGTGTAGCTGTGGCGATGAGGGCAGTGGGAGGGGCTAGCTGCCCCAAATACAAACTAAGGGTCTTGAACAGGATCATCCTTGGAGCAGCTTGATCAGAGTTAGCATGGGTATTTACACCTCCAGTTCTAATGAACATAATCCCGGACTCAGGAGACCTAGATGCTATTCCTGGCTCTGCCACTGGCCTGCTGGGTGACCTTGGCCAAGTCACTTCACCTCTCAGTTTCCCCTTCTGTAAAATGGTAATATTACACTTGCCTCCCTTGTAAAGTGCATTGAGACCTGTGGGTAAAAAGTGCTATATGAGAACAAGGTATTGTTACTATTATTATTATATGTGGTGGAGATATCCATGAAATAAATTGGAGGGACACAAAATGCACAGGAAAAAAGTTACTTCCATCTTATCAAAGTGCACCATAAGCAACTGAAAGAAAATGCAAAACAGAAAAGCACTTAAACATTATTACAGTAAGAATTCTTTTACTTTCCATTAACTCTTGGGTCTGGATCAGGGTTCAAGGCAACACCCAGAAGAGGAAGTTAAAAGGCAGGAGGGGAAGTCATTTGTGGCTAGATTTCCTTCCTGTTCCTCATCTCTGAAGACAGCAAGTTAACGGGAGAGGATGCCAGGGGTTCACTCACTGTCCGGAGACAACATGATCCTTCGCTTTAACAAACTTTCTCCCACCACTCCATATAGAAGACCCTTGCACTGCCATAGGGAGTTGGGCCAGTCAATGCTTTTGTTTAAGTGTTTGATGTTATTAAACAATGCCCATCCAATACAGGAGCAGCTTTGAGCTAGAGTCTTATTAATAATAATCAGGGGTGAAAGTAATGGGGAGCTGGAAAGGAACACAGCTCTCCCTCCTCTGACAAAAGGAGGGAGAAAGCTTCCCTCTCCTATTCCTGGCTTGATTTGGCTATGCAGTGCTCCCCCTATCCCAACCCCCCACCTCATTGGCAGGTGTGACAAGGGCTCCATCTTGTTTCAATATTCTTTAATAGCTGATAATCTCACTTTTATAAATTAATTTTGACCCTGATGAATCCAAAAGTGCTTTACAAACAAGGGCCTGAGCCTGTTCCTTTGGACTACCATGGTCATAGGACTGGGCCCCAAATTCAGGAAACATTTCACCCACCACTGAAGAGCAGCCACTCCTGGGGTGGAATGTGTCAACTCTCTAACAGCACACAATGACACTACCTAGCAGTTTGAACAGGTACATGCAGTTTTCTAGCCAAATGACTACACAAACGACAGAGAATTCTTCCATACCCTGAGCACCCTCTGTTTGCTACTCTTGAAAAGCAACTCTTCCACCATTGTCACACACCCCAATGGTTGCATACAATTTATATTCATTTCAAATTAAAATGGATACATTTTAAAAAAGGAAATTAAATGCACGTACATAAATATATCCTTAGTAATATATATATATATATATATATAAAATAGTGCATGTAGGGGGAAGTGTACAAACCCACTTTATAATGTGTGTTCATAAAGATGTAGACACATTTCTTAGGTGCTGTTAGCCTTATGTAACCCTTCTGCCCCTCTGAGTTGGCAGCAACAAGGGCCAGGTTCAGTATCCAGGGGTTCCGTTTCAATAACACAAGGCATAACCGGCTCGAGCCCCCACCCAGTGACCTGGGACACTTACATACCATACCCTCCTGGGCGCCTCTAGGAGGCAATACTTCCCCTCTCGCAAGCACGGAGTCTGAGAGTGTAGTGAAAATCTTTTTAAAAAGTAATGGAATCAATGGCATCCCTTGGAAGAAACACCACACAAAGTTATACTAGACACAAACCAAAACCACCCCCCAAGTACGAGTTGTGCGTCTTGTCCCCTTAGGTTAAAGTCCAATCACTCCAAAGTCCAACAACCCAAAAAGTCTCTGGTCAATGCACCCCCCAGAATCAAGAGTCTATCTGTAGAGGTCCCTCCGCCCAGCCTGGGTGAAAGGGCACCCGTACGTGGTCAGGGCCAACTGGCCCTGCCTCTCCGTGGTTTCTGCTCCGCGCTTCTCACAGTACTGCTCCGCCTTAGCAGCCGGCGTCCAACTCTGCTCCTCCGGCGTCCCTCACAAACTGCATCCGTCATGGGCCAGCTGCTCGTGAGCTGCTCAGTTGTCCAGCAAACTGCGATCGCGCTCGCCCTCTGTGGGCTGCTCCATACGCCCACACCTCCTCCGCTCGCCGCTCGCTCACTCCACAGTTGCTGTGTTCGCGTCAGCCAGCCCCATTAACTGCTCCACTCCGCCAGTGCTCTGTCCAACAGTATAGCTTCAGCCCCATATTAGCACAGTGATCTCAGTGCTCCACTCGTAATTTCAGCTCTTTTGTGATTTCAGCTCTTAGTGATCTCAGGCCATAGTAGGGACCCAGTTATGCACCATTAGCCCGAAAGTGAGTTCAGGCTCAGCAACCTATTAGAGTCTTGAGGAATAAAAAAATCAATCTGACTTCCACAGTGAAGAAGACAGGAGGAGACTGGCACGTGATGCTTCGAGTCAAAGGAGCCTGCACCACAGGCAACAAATACCTGTCCCAAACCGTCCCTTCCCTGGGTTTTGGAACCAGTCCCTTGTCTAGCAAGTACCACCCAACTGAGGTTGAGTCATTTCTGTCACAAAGCAGTCCCACAGCTCGGCAGTCTGGGATGGGGTGGGCGTGCCTATGCAAATATTTGAGATTTTGCATTCCAGACATTCTTTCCACACTTCCCATACTTCACCACCAGATGTCAGGGTACAGCTCATCCTGACTCTGCTTACACTTACACCTCACAATAGACACAAGCTCTGTGCTTACAGCTCCAAGGAACATGTCAGGCTCTGTTTTATACATAATGTTTTCTCTATAAAATAAAATAGCAAATAGAAATGGTGCCAACTTCAGTAGCAGCCCTTCTGCTGAAATTTGGAAAGCAACATCTCTCCCTGTCTCTTCCGTTTCTTAAAACAAGGGACCCAGCTTAGGTTCCAATCCTGCAAACACTTTATGCACATGAATAGACCTGGTGAACCCAATGGGACCCATGTGCATGGGTGTTTGCAAGGGACCTTAGTCAGGACTGGTGCTAGGGGTTTTAGCGCCCTAGGTGCATGGCAATTTCGCCACCCTGCGCGCTGGTCCTGCAGTTCTGGTGGAGCTGCCGCAGTCGTGGCTGCGGATGGTCGACTGCTCCGTGGCTTTGGTGGAGCTGCCACAGTCGTGCCTGCGGGAGGTCCACCGGAGCCGCGCGAGCAGCCGACTGTCCGCAGGCACGACTGCGGCAGCTCCACCAGAGCCGCGGACCAGGGGACTCTCCGCAGGCACAACTGCGGTAGGTCCACGGGAGCCGCCTGCCGCCCCCTCCAGCAAAACACCGCCCACCTATAATCCTGGCGCCCTAAGCAATTGCTTAGGCTGCCTAAATGGAAGCGCCGGCCCTGACCTTAGTCCTGCAACTGTATCCCCTACATAGGACACTCTTGTGCTGCCATTAGAATGCTGGGTCAGCCACTGCTGTTCTTATTTCTGAATGTGGTTATTAAATAACGTCTGAATATTTTCTAATACAGGAGCAGCTTCCAGCCAACCAGCATCTATTCCAGAGGAGATAAAGTGGCTCAGCTGGAAGGAAATTGATGGTATGCAGCAGATGTGCTTAAGAGTCTTATCTCTCTCTCTCAGTAACTCTGCTGACTGCATATAAATAAACAACAACCCTGGAAAAGCATATTTCTAGCACTAGACTCTTTAAAATCAGCATGTTTGATTGGGCTAAATGATTATTAATTAAAAGTGGATTTTGGCCACCATGGTTTATTTTTAAATGTTTTCTAGCCAAATGGCCATAGTAACTCTAGGGAATTACCCACACTCTCTGTTTACTACTCCTGAAGCAGGGGCTTTTCCACCGCTGTCAACCAGCCCTAATAGACAGCTTCACTTTCCATAAAAACTAACGTAATCAAGGCTTATTTAGGTGAATTTTAGATAATTTCCTTGTGTTACTGTTGGCATTCTATCTCTGTATATACTGAAGGTTACTAGCATTTCAAACAAAGCTGCTCTGTCATCTGAAATGCACGTTTTCTATTGTTACAGTCTTCAGCTCCAAACCACACCCCTGACTTCTTCCATGACCAGACACACACAACACACCCCAAATGCATACAACACACATATGACTGACAAGACCAGTTGATGCTAGCTAACTCTTGCATTATACAGCACTTGCTCTTTAGATTTGCAGAGGGGGCGGCCCCCCTCCATGCTATTCAAGGCCTGTTTGTTTTACTTCTGCTCTTAAAACTGCCACAAACTATGGGCTCGCTCTTGAAGTGGGCTGAGCACCTTAAAGAGGTGCAGAATGTTCTGAACTGCAACAGAATTCAGTGGGAATTGAGGGCTCTCAGTACCTCTTAGGCACTCGTCAGCACCCTGCAGGATCAGGCTCTGAGTCAAGAAGGAATGACAATCACGGGAAAGTGATTTATTTACAGAACAGGAAAAGCTCAGAGGCCCATGCTGGAGTTAAATGACCTCATATTCAGAGAAAACACACAATGTTATTTCATAGTTAAACAGACATATGAGCAGAGAGGTTATAGGTAAAACTATTAAGAAATTGTATTTTATTTCCAGGATAAATGTTGACAAAATGATTTCATTTCAACACGTTCGTGGAATTTTTTGATTTTTTAATGAAAAATTCTAAACAAAATGAAACTTTGTTTGGAATTGTTTCATTGAAAAATGGAAAGGTGTTGTTGAAACGGAACTGTTTCCATGGGACGTTTAAGTGAAATTAAACTTTTTGACGAAAAAGTAAAAAAAAATTCAAATGGCTTCTGTTAGAGAAACCTCGAGGGTGATTCATACTATAATTTGATCCAACATTACTGGCATGACAGGCTGTACAAGAATTGCCAAAGCAGGTGCTACTGATGCCTCTTTCTTTTCCCATGGGGTTATGCAGTTTTTCTCATTGATTTTTAGTGTAAAGTCTTAATGCAATAATAGCAGGAATTCACAAACCCTCATTTAAAGCACTGTACATGGGAATGAAAACATCCTCTCTCCCTTTCTGTATCTCCGCAGCAGATCATTTAGAACTAGTGCTTTATGTTGCAGCTCCTCCTTCTGGCCACTAGGGGTTTCTGGAGTTGATTCGGCTTTTTCCTCTTCTTGAGCAGACGTATGGGAAATGACCTGAAGTAGGTCATTGTTTCTGACACAAGAAAGGAGTTTCTGACCTGCCCTCAGTGCTCATCTCACATTCACCATGTGCCTTTCATTTATTTCTTGGTCTGCTCAGCTGGTTCCTTCCCCACAGGTACACACATGGGTCAGCTACAGGCAATAGCAGTAATGATACTTAGCAGTTGTATAGTGCCTTATGTGCTCAAAATACTGCACGAATCCTGACTGATTATTCCTCAGACAGCCCCAGGAGGATGTTAGGCAGAGAGCCAAATGACATGCCAAAGTCCATGTGGCAAGTTAGTGGCAGAGCTACAATTAGAACTCAGGACTTCCTACTTGTAACATGATGCTTAGTTCCAGGGATCACACTGCCTCTGGAAAAGCACTGAAAACCACTCCCACTCCACTATAATGGGAAATACTCCAATAGGATGAAATTCACCCATGTAAAGAAAGGCAGCACAAGGCATCATTTAAATCCAACTGAAGTCCTCAAAATAGGACTGAAGTGGTTCACAGGCCTTGCACTGACCCTCTGCACAGGAGTGAACTTCACTCTTCCTGAGCTGGCTGTTTGCTGAAGTGACCCAGTCCAACAGAAATATGTCTTTACTTGCCTTTGGGTCTTTTTCTCCAAAACAGCTGCAGGTACAGGCAGGCATTCACAGGTTTTCCTCCTGAGCTCAAGCCTACTATTTATGAAATATTTTCACAATATTTCACATAAATCTTTGATTAAAAGAGCAGGCACATAATTTGTAAATGATCCTGTGGCACCTGATAGACTAACAGACGTTTTGGAGCATGAGCTTTCGTCATCAGATGCATGTAGTGGAAATTTCCAGGGGCAGGTATATATATGCAAGCAACAGGATTCTACTGGCCATCACATACAGCCCCCAGCTAAAACCTCTTCAACGCATAATCAGGGATCTACAACCCAACCTGGACAATGATCCCACACTTTCACAGG
>NC_133770.1:263798245-263842410 GCF_003597395.2 Chelonoidis abingdonii | reverse complement strand
ATCTGACGAAGTGGGTATTCACCCACGAAAGCTCATGCTCCAAAACGTCTGTTAGTCTATAAGGTGCCACAGGATTCTTTGCTGCTTTTACAGATCCAGACTAACACGGCTATCCCTCTGAAATTTGTAAATGATCATGCAGTCTACGAAGAGCTCAGTCTTTTAAAACTGAATGTGATAAAATGTGACTTCATCACCGGTTGCCACTTGCATGCATACGGTGTAGCTGAAAGAATTCTCTGCTAGCACGGACTTGGATGTGATCAAATGCTGATTTAGAAAAGTCACACAGCAATGCTCAAGAAGGATGAGTCACTCCCATAACTTATAATGAAAGAAACCTAGATAATTTTAGCAACAAGGACTAGAACATCTACCAAGCTATTTCCATTTGCATATTATATATGAAGACTGACTTAGGTGATCTGTTTTGCAGCAGTATGTCCACAGAGGAATTGTTATGGAAACAAAACCCATCTCAATCCCTCACCTACCTACCTGCCTCCCCAATTTAAGGTAAAACAATGACTGAGCATTCCTCATGGCACAATGATGCCATCTTCTGGCTAAAGAAGTGCAGCACACTTTCACTGCTGTGTAACATAAAATGGACTCATCATAACACGATATAGTTCTAGTTGATGCATTCAGTGTAGCTGCAGCTGTATTGGTACCAGGATATTCAAGAGACAAGGTGGGTGAGGTAATCTCTTTTATTGGATCAACTTGTGTTGGTTAGAGAGAGACTCTTGAAAGCTTGTCTCTCATTAACAGAGGTTGGGCCAATAAAAGAGATTAACTCACCCAGCTTGTCTGTCTAGCTGATGGTCATTATATGTTTCTCTAAACCAGGGTGGCCAACCTGTGGCTCCGGAGCCACATGCAGCTCTTCAGAAGTTAATATGCGGCTTCTTGTATAGACACTGACTCCGGGACTGAAGCTACGGGTGCCAACTTTCCAATGTGCCAGGGGGTGTTCACTGCTCAATCCCTGGCTCTGCCACAGGCTCTGACCCCCCCCACTCCACCTCTTCCCGCCCCATCCCCTGAGCCTGCTGTGCTCTCGCTCCTCCCCCTCTGAACCTCCTGCACGCCATGAAACAGCTGATCGGGGGGTGTAGGGAGGGAGGGGAGCATGCCATGAAACAGCTGATTGGGAGGTGCAGAGAGGGAGGGAAACGCACTGATTGGGGCTGCCGGTGGGTGGGAGACGCTGGGAGCAGGGGAGGGGGAGAGCGATTGGGAGGTGCAGAGAGGGAGGGAAACGCACTGATTGGGGCTGCCGGTGGGTGGGAGACGCTGGGAGCAGGGGAGGGGGAGAGCTGATGCAGGGCTGCTGACTTATTACTGTGGTTCTTTGGCAATGTACATTAATAAATTCTAGCTCCTTCTCCTGCTCAGGTTGGCCACCCCTGCTCTAAACCATCCTATTCATCTTAACAGTCAGACACTTAAATCCAGCTCTGTAGAGAATGTATTCCTGCCCTGTACAATTTTAGCAAGTCTGCACCCAGGAAGAAGAACCAGATACAGAAGAAAAGGAAATCAAATGGAGAAGAGGAAATGCCAAAAATGAAGGATGGTAAGTGCTTTAGAGATGGTTGCTGCCACACTATTATGAATTATATACATCACAGATGTAGGCATTACTGGTTATTAAAGCTGGTCAATTTTTTTCATTCAAAGAGCTAATTTGGCAATAAATTACTTGTTTTGTAGAAATAAAAAAATTCCCGGAAAATGTCTGTGTTCCTTTATTTTATTTTTTTCAGGTTTTAGTCAAAAACTTCAAAACCCTAAAACTGTCAACATTTTCCCTGACTTTTTGGAGGGGATAGGAGAAATTTTTCACTCTACTGATTACACAACAGCCAAATACATTTGCATTTTATTACAGGCAGAGCAGGTAGTTGCTCGACACGTCTCATTATAAGTTCTCATTTTCGATTACACATTATGTCAAATTTAAAATGTTTGGGCTGAAATTTCCTATGCTGGGTGTCTGTCTCAGGCTGATAAATTTTCTTGAAAAGTTTCAGCAGAAATGGTTCAGCCATTTCCAAGAACTAATTTAGGGGAAAATACATATTTTTGCCTATGTTCAAAAAATTTCCTCCATGCTTTGGAGCAGGAGACTTGAAATTTGCAAGGGGTTCACTCTAGTGTCAGAGATCTGTGTTTATAAGTTATATGCCCTTGAAAAATCTCAGTTCACAGATCTTCGGTAGAGACTTCTTGGAGTTTGGCAGCTAAATTCTGTGAGGCATGCACTTGAGCATTCACTGAGTCTGTCCAGTTGCCTCTGCCGCAGAGTTCTTGTCTGATATTGGGCAAATCATTTACATCAAACTTTTCCTGGGCAGTTTTAACTCTGGCATTTATCCACTTGAGAGTGCGTGATTGGGCAACCTCAATGTTCTTTTAATGTAGTTTTGTGTTTTAATGTAGTGTAATTCCATGTACAGTGTGCAACTCTACAGAATTGATTCACCAGGTCCATCAGCATACCTAGGATTTAAGCTTCTCTGAGATGATAGTAGCATGAAGAACATTCTGAGGCCTCATTAACACTAAGAATTTTTGTGTCAAATTTCCTACATTGCTTCCACCCATTGCCACATGCTCCAGGACCTTTCTGCAACATGCATTAAAATCTTTACTTATTTGTGTTAGGTTCTAAGCTCGCCATTATGGAACTGAGCCTTCAGGGGCTCTTTCTGAGAGGGATGAGCTACTCAATAGGTTTTGAAGTCAATAGGAGTTGAGAGTGCTCAGCATCTTGCGAGACCTGGCCCCCCATGTCAGTTTTGGCTACTCACCCTACACTGTCTCATTGGACGCCCATTAGATTTATCAAGGGCCCACTTCTAAATTTTACCCTTAGCTCCATAAAGAATGATGGAAGCCTTGCACAATAATAAATTGTGTCGTATTATCCCAGTTGAAGCTGCTATTATGGAACTGGGAATCTGTACTGCTTAGTATTTCTGAATGAACAATGTCTCAAATACAATGCACACCTAAGGACACAACCTTGCCTGTTCATACATGGCTGTGATGCATCACCATCACGCTTGTAAAACTGGCCCTGTACATGCATGCATAAGCAAGATAGATGAGTTTACAGGATGGCACATTCAGTCATATCTGAGGTTAATGTCAAGCCCCAAACATGTAAGGTTAGAAGAAACAATTTTCTGCAAAATAAAAACATTTTCACTGCAACTAATGTAAGATTTTTTTTGTTCAGTTTACAATATAAATTTATCTGCTTTCCCAGGAGGCCTGTGTAGCTTGGGCTCTGAGACATATCCTTATTAGCTTGAATTTGGTCATAGAACCTTAAGATCGGTAACAACATTTTACTGAACAAACAAAATAAAGAGTTTTAGTCTCTCTTTGGTTAATCAAAATGCAAAAGGTGTTTTCAGAAAAAGGTGACATGGATATATGTGTAAACCTCCTCCTAACCTACACAGCCAGCTGTCAAGGTTCCTTCCCCACTCTGAACTTTAGGGTACAGATGTGGGGACCTGCATGGACACTTCTAAGCTTAATTACTAGCTTAGGTCTGGTATCACTACCACCCCCCCCAAGTACTATCTTTTTCCCTGGGTAGTCTTGAGGGACTTCACCAATTCCCTGGTGAACACAGATCCAAACCCCTTGGATCTTAGAACAGGGAGAAATTAACCATCCCCCCTCCTTTCTCCCACCAACTCCTGGTGGATCCAGATCCAACCCCCTTGGATCTAAAAAACAAGGAAAAATCAATCAAGTATTAAGACAAAGGCTTTTAATTAAAGAAAAGAAAGGTAAACGAAAACCCTTTGGGAGAGATTAGCATACCAGCTACTCTCACAGACAACAGATTCCAAACACAGAGGATGCTTCCCTGGGCAAAACTTAGTTACACAAAAAAATACCCAAATACCCAATTTTGATAATTCCCTTCATGATACCAAGACAAGTTACAAAGAAAATAAACATAAATCGTATTTATCCCTTTCTAAAACTTACTACTCTGATAAGAGGCTGGTTCCTTGATCTTTTTCACTCCAGCTGAAACTGAGACTCTAAACAAAGGAAAACTTCCCTCCTTCCTTTTGAAACATCTTGTTCCCCCTTGGTTCCCCTGGTCAGGTGTCAGCTAGGCTAGGTGAACGTCTTAACCCTTTACAGGTAAAAGAGGCATTAACCCTTAACTATCTGTTTATGACAACACTTTACTGAATAAACAAAATAGAGAGTTTTATTCTCTCTTTGGTTAATCAAAATGCAAAAGGTGTTTTCAGAAAAAAGCGACATGGATATACGTGTAAACCTCCTCCTAACCTACACAGCCAGCTAGGGATTAAATAGGTACATGACATGGAGGGAAAGGACTATCTTTCACAAGGTTGAAAGGAGAAGAATGCTGATTGATCTTGTCTGAAAATTTTGCAAAAGACAGAACTTTCAAGGAATATTTGGTCCTAGGAAAATAACTTGATTAGCAGGAATTGGCTCACTGCTCATCAGAAGAGAAGTCTGTTCTGTTGCTGGGCTAAGAGAAATTGCAAAGGTAAAGAGGCTGTTGGCTACTGATCCATGAGGGTACAATCCGTAGAGTAAAACAACAGGTCCTATGGCACATATAATATCTTTTGTCAGGAAGAGTCAACTTACATTCACTATAAGCAAATGCCAAATTCTGGTAGGATCTATCTTGCTCCTTCACTTAAGAAGAAACTTAGAACCTGCAGTGATTTTTTTTTTTAATATTGAGTGTCACCCTAGACCTAATATGAAGCCATTCAAAACAGCTCCCTCTCCACCCCTGGATGTGTAAGAGAATGCAGCATGCTATGCCTCCATGCACAAAGTCTTATGACATGCTTAATGGGGCACACACTCAAGAGCTTAATACTCTTTCATACTGATTGTCATAAACAGATAAGAAAAGTTAATAGCACAGAACTACTTTATATCTCTTTGACTATAAAGGATTAACAAGTTCAGTAGGCCTGGCTGTCACCTGACCGGAGGACCAATCAGGAGACAGGATACTTTCAAATCTTGAGGGAGGGAAGTTTCTGTGTGTGCTGTTAGTTTTTGGTTGTTGTTCACTCTGGGGGCTCAGAGGGACCAGATGTGCAACCAGGTTTCTCTCCAATCTCCTGACACAGGTTCTTATAGATCCAAATAGTAAATACTAGATAGATAAAGCAATTAGGCTTATGTTTGTTCTTTATTTGCAAATGTGCATTGGCTGAAGAGTTTAAATTGTGTATTGGCTGGAAGGAGTTCAAATTTGTATTTTTGCTGAAAGGATTTAATTGTATTGAATACTTAGGCTGGGAGGGTATTCCCATTGCCTATAGCTAAAAAACCCTGTACCTATTCCATTTAAATATACAAAGATAATTTTACTGGTTTTTCTCTTTTAAAGCTTTCTTGTTTAAAAACCTGATTGTTTTTTTATTCTGGTGAGACCCCAGGGACTGGCCTGGATTCACCAGGGAATTGGTGGGGGAAAGGAGGGAAGGGGGAGAGAGAGGCAATTTTTCTCTGTGCCAGGATTACTTTCTCTCTCCAGGAGGTCTGGGAGGGGAAGAGAGAAGGAGGGGGAAGGTGCAGTTTCCTCTCTGTTTAAGATCAAGGAGTTTGAATCACAGTGATTCCAGGGTAACCCACGGAGGAAGCCTGGAGAGGCAACAGTGTGGGAAAGGTTTACTTTCTTGTGGTAAGATCCAGGGGTCTTGGGGTTCCCTGGGCAAGGTTTTGGGGGGACCAGAGTGTACCAGGCACTGGAATTCCTGGTTGGTGGCAGCGCTACAGGTTCTAAGCTGGTAATTAAGCTTAGAGGAATTCATGCTGGTACCCCATCTTTTGGACGCTAAGGTTCAGAGTGGGGAATTGTACCATGACACTGATGCTAAAGAAAACAGACTCCCTTTCAACCAAATTCATATATTCATGTTACCATAGGGTTTGCGTGACAGCTCAATTATAACAGTAGGGAAAACTCCCAAGAGAGCCTTTTTTTTTTTTTGTTAAATTATTGGGAGGACTCTCTCACTTTAAAAGGACAGCAGCTGGGGTAGGAAAGCATTTGCTATAAAAAGCAGGCAAGCCTTCCAAGACCAGCTAAAGTGAGATGGATTCTAGAAGAACCCAACATGCTTCTGTTCGAACTACATATGCCAGTCAGACCTTCCACCAAGGTGAGAGATCTGCCCTTTTTCTTGCATTTCCAGACTGATTTAAGCAAGAGCTTAAAATAAAGAACATCAGAATGGCCACACTGAGACAGACCTATGGTCCTTCTAGCCCAGTATCCTGTCTTCTGACAGTGGCCGGTGCCAGATGTTTCAGAGGGAAATGAACAGAACAGAGCAAATTAATCAAGTGCTCCCTCCCGTCATCCAGTCCCAGCTTCTGGCAGTCAGAGGCTTAGGGACACCTGGAGCATGGAGTTACATGCCTGACCATCTTGGCTAATAGCCATTGATAGACCTATACGCCATGAACTTATCTAATTCTTTTTCAACCCATTTACACTTGCAGCCTTAACAGCATCCCTGGCAATAAGTTCCACAGGTTGACTGTGCTTTATGTGAAGAAGTCCTGCCTTATGTTTTGTTTTAAGCCTGCTGCCCATTAATTTCATTGGGTGACCTCTTGTTCTTGTGCTATGATGGGAAAAATAACACTTCCTTAGTCACTTTCTTCACACCATTTATGATTTTTTCATCTCTATCATATCCCCCCTCAGTCATCTCTTTTCTAAAGATGAACAGCCCCAGTCTTTTTAATCTTTCCTCATATGGAACCTGTTCCATTCTCCTAAAACATTTTTGTTGCCCTTCTCTGTACTTTTTCCAGTTCTAATATATCCTTAATACCAGACCGGCACACAGTTTTCAAGGTGTAGGCATATCATGGATTTATATAGTGGCATTATGATATTTTCTGTCTTATCTATCCCTTTCCTACTGGCTCCTAACATTTTGTTAGCTGCCACTGCACACTGAGCAGATATTTTCAGAGAACTATCTTTGATGACGCCAAGATCTCTTTTTTGAGTGCGATCACCTAATTTAGACCCTATCATTTTGTATGTGTATTTGGGATTGTGTTTTCCAATGTGCATTACTTTGCATTTATCAATACTTACTTTCATCAGCCATTCATCAGCCTGTAATTGCTGGGATTGCTTCTGGAGCCTTTTTAAAAAATCAGCATTACATTAGCGATCCTCCAGTCATCTGGTACAGAGGCTGATTTAAGTGATATCATAGTAGTTCTGCAATTTCATATTTGAGTTCCTTTAGAACTCTTGGATAAAACTAATAAAATAAATAATTTCTCTATATTTTTAAGAGGTAAAATTGAGAGGCAGTGTTTTCCAGTGATTAGGGTTAGGGTGACCAGATGTCCTGATTTTATAGGGACAGTGCCGATATTCAGGGCTTTTTCTTATATAGGCACCTATTACCCCTCACCTCCATCATGATTTTTCACACATGCTAGCTGGTCACCCTAGTTATGGTGCTTGGCTGGAGTCAGGAAAGCTAGACTCTGTCCCCTCTTTTCAACTGACCTTCTGTGTGCCCTTGGGCAAATCACTTCACCTCTCTATGGTCTGTTTCCCTTCTCACAATTTGTCAGTTTTAATTGTAAGTTCTTTGGGGCAGGAGCTGACTCTTGTTATGTATTCGTACAACACCTAGCACAATGTGGTTCTGACCTCGGTTGGGGCATTTGGGTGCTACTAGAATATAAATGATAAATAATTCTAAGAACAGTTGACTCTAACATTTGTGCTAAACAAGGCATGTAAGTGATAAATCTGAATTATGTCATTATGATGCTCTCCTTTCTTCGGAATTTATTCTGCTCTCTTTGGAGATCAGTAAGCAGGTGCATTCACACCTAAGGCATAACCAACCCGTTGTTAACTGTTCAGATGTCACGTGGTTGGAGCTCTCTCTCCCTCCTTTTCTCCATCTGTGACTGCCATGTGGGCGGTACCAAAAATATAGCCAAAGACAAACACTTTGCTCCACATGTATGACACCCAAAATAGGACTCTAAGTTGCACGTTGTTAACTTGCTACAATAAATTTGGAATCTAAAATAAAATAGATTTTTGTGAACTGACAAAAACCACGTTGTGTTTCAGGAGGGAAACTTGGATCAGAGGCCAAATTAGCAGATAATCTACTACTTAATCTTCAGTGGGATACAGGTCAAGCATGTCGTGTCTGTCACTAGACTGCTTTCAGCCCACTGGATCCATTATTGCGCAAAAACTAACAAGAGTAGGAGAATCTCCCATACTGTAGTTTGACTGAGGAAGAACTCTATGATGGCAGCAACCAAGGAAAGACCTGACCTTGAACACTTTACGTAGCAAGTCACAAATGAAAGTTAATGTGGTCTCCTCCTCATCCCCTTTTATGTATCTCAGCACTCCCATGCAGTCCAACACATCAAGTGGTCCATTGAGCAATTTAGGCCCAGAACTGCTGCAGTACTTATTGCAAGTAAAGACTGAGATGCATTGGAAAAACTGCAGACGTGAATTTACGCAGTGCCTACTCCTTCATGCTAGGCTCAAGCCACTGTTACTCTCTCATCAACATTACTGCACAATCCCTTTCAGTGTATAAGTGCCAAAGTAATCAGAATTTTGATGTATTTGATTAAGTCATTTAGGAACCTTTGAATTAAGTATAACATTTTATTAACTAGTTAATATATTATTCTCAGACATACTAGTGAGGACTTCCAGATGGTCTGAATACATGACTTCACACACAGTACCTATACATTACTCAGCCAAAGGTAAACAAAGCTAAGGTATACATTCAGAATATGGCACATTAATTCTTAGAATAGTTCAGCAGCTGATTTAATTTTCCATCAAATTAGCAACAGATGAATGATCAAATATCAGCCACTGCAGACTGGCATTGAACTTGTAAACCTGTGGAAATGGGGAGACACCTTCCCCCATTGTATAAGACTGTGGTAGGTGCTGGGATTTTTCTGACATTCTTAATTATGTGCACTCAAAACATTGAGTGTATATAAGAATTATGTCTCCTGGTGTAATTAGCACATTCATTATGCAGAGCTCTTGTAACTGTGGGAGATAAGCTCTGAGATAAACAATACCCCTTGATCTGACTTAAGGAACATGTACGGTAGAATCGCTATGACAGACTAGAACTAGGCTGCATACAAATGTACATTCATGCACATCACAGTACAAGACCTCTACCCACCCAAGTCTTCTCTAATTAAGAGCAGCAGTTAATATTTCTATACTAGAATAAAACAGACTCATGAAAAGTCCTTGACCTGAAGCCTAAGTGATCTGCCCAGACCCACTCAGAGTCAACAGAATTGAGTCTGAAGGTTCCTGCCTGCTTGTTTTCTGCCTTTTCTACTAGAACCTGCTGCCTGTCATAAACAAATATCAACCTCTGCTTCTTGCCCTGCCATAAACTAAAGGCTTTATCTCCTGACATTTAAGCTTGCACAAGTATTTTGCCAACACCCTCCTTGGAGCTTTATGCACACAACATATTCAGCCTTGAGCCAGCAGGAGTCTTCAGTCCTTTTTTCAGCTCCAAAATTGAGAATTAGGTTTCTACACTTGTAAAACAGCAAAGCAATTTAGGCTAGAACAAGGATTATATTTCTACATTACATTAAAATACTGGCACTAAGAAGAGGCCTAGCTCAAAATGCCTTTTGGCATGCTCACTCTTCCCAGAGATGATCCTGTGGTAGCTTTTGTCCCATAACTAGATGACTCATGCCACTAATTGAGAATGTGTGTTAAGAAGAGGCTATCTCCTTGCAAAACAAAGAGCAGCTTCCTGGTGTTTCCTGGCACATGATAAAAGGAACACCTCTCCTCTCTCTCGGGTACTAACTCGGCAAGAGGGCTGTCTTATTCAGGAGGATTCAATTTAATTGTTCCAGAGTAAAAGGCACTAGGCCAATCAGCATCATGGGCCAGATGAGTAAGTATTGCTCCTTCCTCTCACCACACGGCAAAGGTCATACCCACCCCTGCAGATTCTTCCATTTAGTAGTACACCCACCCTCCGGTCCCCCCTTATTCCTGCATCCTAGACTCTCTCGTGCTCTGGTTTCCTGGATCTTTCTCCCAGTTGCCCCAATAGACTCTTGATTTTCTACTGGCTTATTGCTGCATCCCTCAGTCTCTAGGCCTGGCTCTTTAGGAACCTCTGTTACATTTTTATTTGCATTCAAGTAGCATCAAGAGATGCCAGCTACAGCTGAGACCCATCATGCTGGGTACTGGATAAACAGAGAAGAGACAGTTCCCGGCCTGAAAAAAAACAACAAAAAATATACAATGGACAAGACAAAGGGTGGTGGGAAGGGATACAAACTGGAAAAAGTGTTAGTACTTCAGGGGTGGATACTCTGGTTTAAATTGCACAAAGTAGACTTACACTAGCCTGGACTGGCCAGTGGAGAATTGCTCCCATACACAGGAGTCTCCATTAGTGGAGGAGCTGGCTCCTGCATCACCCTCCTCATCCCTGGAGTAAGGGGAGAATGGAGAAAAGCTACATTCAGACCTTCATTGGCCTAATGTCTGAAGGACTTTATGCTGGCGGCGTAAGGAGGAACTGTTTCTTAACAGCACTAGCTATGGCAGAGTCAGGGGTTTAAGGACAGGGGTTTAAGGAGCCACAGCCCGTTTCCTGCATCTCCCTGGCTCTGAGCTGCTCAAGCAGGGTGAAAAATCTAGCACTTCAGATTTTTGGGCTGCATTTTGCACAGAAGTTTTTTTTCTCCCCGCCCTCACCCAAGATTTTAATTTGTCCCTACATCCTTTAAATCGGAGGTTCACTTACAAGCTTTGCGCCTATTTTTAAGTAAGTGATGTTGAAAATTCAGTTGTGTCTTTAAATATATCTCCATCCAACCAGACTCTCTCTGCTATTGCAAGACTCACTGACTTCAGAGAGGAACAGAATGGGGCCCTGAGCTGCAAATGCAAGAGGTTTTTGCCTCAATTTCTCATGGTGGATTTTAAAACAAATATATCTATATATAGGCTACAACTCTCCATTTAAAGAGAGGCTTACTCTAAGAGTCAAATAACACCCTCAGTTACTCTACTGTTGGTTCCACAGTGTTACTCTGGATTTAACCAGTGTAACAAAAGGGCAGAACTCAGCCCCACAACAGTAACAGAAGTTAGTGCAGAGTTCCCAGTTTGTACTATTAAAATACCCCATTTCATGGTTTTCTTCAAAAAAGATTTTATTTCTAACAGCAAAGTCCAACTCACAGTAGGCAAAGTACCAAGTATTCTTCACAAGACTCATGTTCACTTTTGACTCATTGAAGGATGAGTACAAATAAGTAAAAAGCACTAACAGTAATCTTCACATTTCTGTTTGTCATAAATGTACAATCACAGTGCAATTTCCTCAGAAGTGTCAGAACTGTTGTCTGGGGCATTATGAGAATGTGAAACTCTCTCACGTTCCCTGGTAGTCAGAGAAGGTGTACAGAGACTACAGCAAACAGTTCTACTGCAAGTCATCTTTCTATGATCCAATAAGAGGTGCCAGAATTATATGTGGAGGCTCCATCATCTCACCCAATTAACCTTGCTAAATTCCCAAGGTACTTACAACATAAGTAATCCCAATTTAATGTGCAGGAGCAAATTCATTATCCACCTCCTCAACTGTAGCTACTATTTCCAGTTTTAGGATCCTCTCCCTTTATCTCATACATATGCAGCTATACAGTGGGGCTAATCTTGTGTCTGAAAAGATTGATGGTGCATTCAAGTACTGTAATGCTGCTCTTTAGCTAGCTACTGGGAAGTGCTGCTGAACACATACTGTCATTTATCCCAGCAGCAACAATTCCACCCTGACAAATGAGCATCGAGATTGTTGCCAATCTTAAGATTTTTTCTTCCAGAAGCACTGTGACTAACAGCAACCAACAGAACCACTAGATGAGACTCTACTCTCTGGGACCGTAATGTTTATGTTCCTATTTGTTGCCTGTTAAAACTCCAGGGTAAACAGACTTTCATAATGTATTAAATGAACTCATCAAAAAAATTGCTCATCCAGAGGAATGTAGATCAAACCTCCACATGGCATGAAAGTATGTAGTTTATATGAATACTATAGAAGAATGTTTAACATGTCTTAGATGAGATCATAGTGACTCATAGGAAAGGAATCACACATATTACAGTCCACACATCTAACAATGTTAATACTCCTGTTTCCTTTTCAGATGAGTGCCTGTTATTTAACAACATCTACAGGTAAGAAGCAAAGAGATACAGCTATTTGAAGCCTTCTGAAAATAGCTACTGATGGATTATTTCAGTCCTTTCTCTCTAGCTAAGGTCCGTTTTTGTGTAGCGCCTTCTTCATAAAAGGGAAACACTGCGATGAAACAAAGCTATTTTAGTGCACATTAAGTAAAGCTACTATGTGCAGCTTAGTACTTATAACAAACCTCTTTTCAGAGCATCAAAGTCTAGAACTAGTCAAGATGGAAGGGTGGAAGTGAACCAATTCCTGACTCCAGACACAAGACTGTTCAGGGATTCTGGGAACTGAGCTTTGGCACCAAACACCATCTGAAATCTTTACCATTGTTGTTGAGGAAGATTCTGACAAGAGCTTAGTCTTTATATTATGAATCCTGTAAAGAGCTTAGAAACTGGAATTCAACGATTCTTAGGAACTACAGATGTCATCGCTTTAGCCTAAGGCTTTTTGCTAGTATATATAATACCTAGCTCTTATACAGTACTTTTCATCAGCAGACCTCAAAGTGCATCACAATCTTTAATGTATATATAACATACCCTCAGGTATTTTAAAACAGAACAACTTATCTGCTCCCACACTGCAGACTTAATACAGTAGAATAGATACATAGGCTATACAGCCAATAAGATTTTAAATAAACATATGAAATGTACTTGAACATAGAATCATAGAAGATTAGGGTCAGAAGAGACCTCAGGAGGTCATCTAGTCCAACCCCGTGCTCAAAGCAGGGCCAACCCCAACTAAATCATCCCAGCCAGGGCTTTATCAAGCTGGGCCTTAAAAACCTCCGAGGATGGAGATTCCACCATCTCCCTAGGTAACCCACTCCAGTGCTTCACCACTCTCCTAGTGAAATAGGTTTTCCTCATATCCAACCTAGCCTCCTCAACTGAAACTTGAGACCATTGCTCCTTGTTCTGTCATCTGCCATCACTGATAATAGCCGAGCTCATCCTCTTTGGAACTCCCATTCAAGTAGTTGAAGGCTGTTATCAAATTCCCCCTCACTCTTCTCTTCTGCAGACTAAATAAGCCCAGTTCCCTCAGCCTCTCCTTATAAGTCATGTGCCCCAGCTGCCTGATCATTTTTGTTGACTTCCGCTGGACTCTCTCCAGTTTGTCCACACCCTTTCTGTAGTGGGGGGCCCAAAACTTGATGCAATACTCCAGATGTGGCCTCACCAGTGCCAAATAGAGGGGAATAATTACTTCCCTCGATCTGCTGGCAGTGCTCCTACTAATGCAACCCAATATTCTGTTAGCCTTCTTGGCAACAAGGGCACACTGCTTCTTGTCCACTGTAATCCCAGGGTTCTTTTCTGCAGAACTACCACTTAGCCAGTCAGTCCTCAGCCCATAGCAGTGCATGGGATTCTTCCATCTTAAATGCAGGACTGCCTTTTCCAATTTTCAATTGCCATGTTTATTTATTTTAAAAGTTTGTATTGCCTGTATTTTGCACAGCGTTCTTCTGTACTGTTTTTGCCATGCAAATGTCTATTTTTGGAGCATAAATTTGTTGTTATTAGTTCACAACACACTGCAGAATGCATTGTAGTACTCAAAGAACACAGTGCTTGTAAATGTACCACATAATTCAGAGCTCCAGGAAAACAGTCATATTTATAAATATACAGCAAGCCCTGTATCGTTCTTAACAGCACCCAAACCTCCAGACCCAGAGAATAGTCCAGCACAGAACACTGTGACTGATTGTTAAGTGGTCTTTCAAAGCCTCCCTCAAGTGCACAGCTCCATCCTGAGCCCATGTCCAAAGTCAGTGGACAGCTGCGTCACTTCTGCCCTCCACCCTGTAAGAGCTTGTCCCCCTTTGCTTCACAGATGTGATGCAGGACACAACAGGCAGCTATAACCATTGGGATATTTTTCTCACTGAGATCTCATCTTGTAAGTAAACAATGCCAGCGTCTCTTCAATCTACCGAAAGCACAGTCATTCTATACCGGCTGAGCTAGCAATTAAATCTTTCCTTGACAGTGTTGAGGTGGCCAGTGTACAGCTTCATGAGACAAGAGCAGGCCGAGTTCTCCAGAATCACTATTGGCATTTCAATATCACTAATGGTAGTCTGCCAGTTGGGAAAAAAGTCCATGCTGGCAGCTTTCTGAACAGCCCTGTGTTGTCTCAGATGTAAGCATTATGCACCTTCCCTGACCAGCCCACGCAGTTCTTGGTGAAGAGACCCCTGTCATCCACCAATCCTTGCATAAACCATAGAAAAGCAGCTTTTTCTGTTGATGTGTTCAGTGGCAAGATGGGCTAGTGCCAAAATAGGGATGTATGTGCCATCTGGCATTCTGTTGCAGTTGGGAACCTCATTGCTGAAAATCCATCCACTATCTACTGCACGTTGCAGAGAGTTACAGCCCTGTGTAGCGGAAAACAATTAGTGGCCCTACACGCTTGCATGATAATGGTCCCCAACATGGATTTTCCAACTCCAAAATGGATTTCCCACTGACCAGTAATAATCTGGCTTTGCAAGCTTCTAGAGTGCGATCACCACTCACTTCTCCAGTGTCAGTGCTGCTCTCGTTCTGCTGTCCCTGCACTGGAGGGCTCGAATGAACTCAGCACACAGATTCCAGAATGTAACCTTTCACATCCGAAAGTTCTGCAGCCATGTCTTTTCATCTCAAATCTGCATTACAATGCAATCTCACTCATCAGTGCTCATTTCTTGGGGCCCAGAAGTAGCGCTCTATTGTCTGCAGCTGGTCTGCGAATGCCACCAACAACTTTGAATTATTTTTCACTATGTCCATCGGCAAAGTGTTCTAGAAGAAATCCTCATGTCCCTCACTGTTGCAGACCTGCAGGAAGAACCGCTAGAGGATCTTTAGAACTGTATTTGTAACATTCATGAGAATAGCGCAATGCTCTGTGAGCCCCATGCTGCTGTCAGAGATGGTGGACACAGAAAAGTGCTGGATGGGTTTCTGGGATGTAAAAAAATAAGGCACAAATATTAAGGGATCTGGATGGCATTCTGGGATGGAGAAAATTGCATGCTTGAAACTTGACCCCCACCTCTCACAGATCCTTGGGAGACTCATTTCTTCCACATAATACATTGCAAAAGCTTCCAAAAGTCATTGCACTGGACAACAGCACATGGCACATTGGGATACTTACCTGTGATGCAGCGCACTTTGGATCAACATACATGCATCTCACACAGAGCTAATGCAAGCAGCCGAGTATGGACGTACCCAAGCAATATACATACTTTGGTTATTGTACACTGATGTAACTTGTATTGACCAAAGATTAGCGTAGGCATGGCCTAAGGCACCACATAAATGTAATCTGTATATAAAAGTGCCATTGCCTGTGTTTAAGACTAGCAACGGACTGAGAATCCACATGACCCTGGTCTATACATGTTTGCTTATTTCATATGACAGAGCTCAGCAGACATCACTCACTGGACCTCTCTTGTGGATCTGCATGTGTTCTGAACCTGTGCATTGGAGCACATATGATTGGAAGTTTGTCCAGCTGATGCACTCCCTGCTGACTCAGTCAATAGGACTGCAATGCAGAAATGAATTAGATGAAAGGGGGGAAGGAACTGTGGGCAAATCACCTGCAATGTCTGAATGCTACCAATCAGCAGTGAGCGCTACTCATACGGCAGCTGCAAAAGGACAAGAGGGGGCATGTGAACTACTTATTCTGTCAACACAGACAGCCTTGTAATTAACTAAAACATGAAAACTAGGCCAATATCAGTCCCACTGCAGAATATTTTGTGTCCAAAAATAAAAACCCCACAAACCAGGATATTTCTATACAGATCCATCCTTATCTACTCAAAGTCAATTGCAGGACAAGACCCTATGTTTTTAGTGATTTCAAGCCCCTGGTAACCAAAAGAGGTTTGTATTTTAGTCAAGTGTTTACAAAACTTATAATAAATATTACAGAAGTGTTCAGATGTGTCATTATTTTGTGTCAGTCTAGGAGATGAGATTGTTCTGCATTTCCTCCAGGAGAAAACTGTTGCAGTTGTATCACTAAGGTTTCTGAAGCTATTATTCTAAATCACAGAGCTGTCAGACAATCAATTCATCTAGTAGCCCTTTGAACACCAATACTTCCACTTCCTCCAAACAGAAAGCTTAATTTGATAAACAGATTGACGTGCACAATATGACCTTTCAGGCCTTGTAATACTCTGTGGATACATTATTTATTAGTGTGCACATTTTGCAGACATTTCCATCTCAACAGAAAGGTTAACAAGAAAATGCTTAAAAATTCATTTAGGTGCAAATGTAGTCCCCCACTACTGTACAGATATGGTTATGTCATTCATTGGATACATGATAGCTTGCCTGCTGCAGCAATGACAGCTTGTAGCTATTTATTGCTGGCTGAGTGTTCAGCTAAATGTTCCCCAGCTCTTTCATAGGGCTCGCTCCGATACAGTTTAAGAGACCAAAGTGGTTCTTCAGGTAATGATAGCCTCCATCTAGCTATCTTATCTGACCACTTGGGCCAAGTTCTTTGGTGTTGGCACTGGAAGGTGCCTTCCAGTGAAAACCTGGCCTCTTATTCCACAGTTGTGGGAGGAGGTGAAGGAAAGGAGAAATACACTTGAAAGGCAGCTGCAGCTGGTGCCACTGGCGTCTCCCCTTCTTTTCTATCAGAGTGGGTGGAGGGTGGCTTCAAGTGCTGCTTAGACCTCCTTAGGAGTGTGAGAGGAGGCTCTGAATCAACCCCTCCCTCTGTCAAGTTCATGACTCTCTTGTAATCCACAGAGTGCTGTGGGTCTGTTCTGGCCAGCTGTGAACACATCCTCATAGGGGCAAGGAAAAGGTTGTAGATTTCTGCAACAGGGTACAGGGAGTTAACAGATAAGTCTGCACTCTGATACCCATTAGTTCCCCCAGAGAAAGCTGATTGGGATAATTAAAGGTAATTAGCTAATCAGGCTGGATGAGTTAACAAGCCAAATATCTCGTCAGCTCAAGACTGATAAAGAGGCACAGGAAGGAAGTGTAGAGAAGGAGGAAGAATGAGGCTAGGTGAGCTCAGTGGCCGGGAAACCTCTGCTCCTCTCATGTCCTGAGGAAGGGCAAGATTTAGGGGCAGGAGACTCAACCAACTGCCTGGGGTGCTGGGCTTGGGAGGTGCTGGGCTCAGGGTGCTGTTTTTATTCTTAGTGACAAAATGAAAAATATGTTACTTCGAACATACTATGTTTCAGGCATTCCATAGGTGAATCCATTTTTCAGTAACCTTCTACAATGTTCTAGACCTTTGTAGAATGTTGTGGAACTTTCTAGTCTTTGAGAGCTACATTTTCCCTGAACCCCCTAGAATGTTGTCTGCCATTGGTATATAAGGGGCGTGGCGTCACCAGTCAGTGAGGTATGAGAATAAAGTGAAGTGAGAGCCCAGCTGCGATATCGTGAACCTTGTTTTATTGTGTCATTGTGAAAGTGTACTTGTGTTTTAAGACTGAAAGAGTATAAATAGCAACTAATAAAGAACATTTAATGAGATGTCAGAGATATCTATTGAACCTCTATCTATGCAACAAGAGAAAAGAAAAAAAAAGAACTTAACTTCTTTTGCCATGCTTGCAACATGTTTGATTTCTTTAAGACTGTGGAACAGACTTTTTGCTCTCCCCAAAACGGTTTGTTTTCCCCCATAGAAAATAAAAGATACCCCCAAGAAGTCTTCAGGAGCTCAGTATAGTAAGAGAAAAAACTCAGTTGCAATCTAGTTTGCAACAAAGGGGAAATATGATGGGAAAATATCTGAAACAGAACAACATAAAGCAGGCTTTAGGCAATAGCGATTGTCCCAGTGCAGAAGAAATTGAGGAGCAAAACATAAATGATGGAAGTCCTATTACTAAGGAATTCACAGATTTCCATTCCTTCTCTTCAAGTAGATGTGAGGAAAGTGATGGAGTTGTCCAGATTTTATGGTGGCGTAAAGGAGACCAATGATAAAGAAGAATGTGTCTCACATGAAAAGAGTAATAAAGAAAAATCTGGTTTACATGAAAATAAGAGAAATGATAAAGAAGAATCAGCCTTGCACAATGACAGAAATGGCAGTGAGAAAAATTGCACACCACAAAGAGATATATCAGATCTTGCTTTATGGCCGGCAGTCCTAAATTCTGCTAATATTGATTGTACAATTTTGAATGACTCGGGTAAAATCAAGGTTATAACATTTCCAGTAAATGAGCAGAAGCGAAATGTCTCAAAAACTCATACTGAAAGAATGCTTGAGAATGGTGAGAAACTGAATCAGCATTGGCTGACAGTGTTCTGGTTTTGTTGCAAAATACTTGACAAGAATGTCAACTCACTGCATGCACTTTCTGAGCAAAATTATTGGCATAACTTAGTTGATGTGCTGAAACAACATGAAAAGTCACCAGGCAAGTTTATGGCTTACTCTAAATGGATGGAGGCCAAGTCCAGGATCAAGCTGAATATATGCATAGGAACAGAAAACCAGCACATTATTGATGTAGAAACCCAGTATTGGAGGAAAGTGTTCAAGTGTCTGATCTCAATTACCCTCTTCTTTGCAAAGAATAATTTGACTTTCTGGGTCTTGCTGGATATAAATTGTTTCCTGAACATAATGGTTATTTCCTTGATTTGGTAGAGCTCCTTGGGAAATACGACGATGTCATGCATGAGCACCTACATGGAGTAGTTTGTAAAGAAGCTATGGACCATTACTGCAGCAAAGCAATTCAGAATTAATTGAATGACCTTATGGCAAGGAAGGTACTTGATAACATATTGGTGCGGATCTGCAAGGTGTAATATTACGCTATAATAATGGACTGCACTCCTGATATCAGTCACAGCGATAAAATGTCATTTACAGTAAAATTTGTTGATGACGACCTCTATATCCAAGTAAAGGAATACTTTATCTGTTTCTGGTCAGTGGATGATTTTACTGGAAATGGCCTAACAGAATTGTTTAGAACATTTTAAATGAGAATAAAGTAAAGCTTCAGAACTGCCAAGGTATGACAATGGTGAGAACATGAAGGTGAGAAACAGTGGCATACAGGCAAGGATCCTTAGCTGAATCCAAGAGCTTTCATCATGCTTTGTGGCTGCCATTCCCTCAATCTAGTTGTGTCAGATGCAGCATCTCTCTTCAGAGTACCACAAAGGATACACATCCTGTTTTCAGCATCAGCTATTGTGTGGAAGATCCTCACGGACAACATTACAAAACTGAATGTGAAGCTGCGAAGTGACACTTGCTGGGAGAGCCACATTGAAAGCACAAGCTCAGTGAGGTACCAAGTGACTGAGGTTTACGACACCCTGATGGAACTGGCGGAGTCAAGTAAAGTTGAGGCCAGAATCCAACACGAGGCACAAAGCCTGGCAAACCAGACCACTGACTTAAAATTTCTGGTCTCAGCTGTGGTTTAGCACAATATCCTGTTGCAAGTAAACTTTGTTAGCAAGGCATAACAAACTCAGTCAATGGACATCATGATTGCTACTACTTGGATGAGAAGTTGCCTTGATTTCGTTGTGGCCTACAGAGACAACAGATTTGAAGATGTTATCACTGCTGCCAAAGAAATGGTAGAAAACTTAGAAGTTAAGTCCATCTTCAAGGAAACTAGTATTCATAGGAAGAAGAGAAAGTTTGGTTACAAGGGCAGAGATGAGGTGATGGGAGCTCAGAATTAAAATTCAAGAGGGAATTTTTTGCTCGCTCATTGACACTGTGCTAGTGTCCATTGAAGAAAGGTTTGGACAAATGAAACACCACAAAAAGGTCTGACGGGTTTTGTATGAACTTAGTAAGCTGTTGGCAGACAGCAAAACATTTTTGAACTATTATATGGACCTTCACCGGATGCTGATACATTGGGAATGTTCAGACATCAATGATAAACACCTCTATGTTGAACTGGACAATATCTGCCACGTTTTGCAATATGGGAAGCACTCTCCACTCCAAGTTCTCCAATTCATTCATGATCAGAGCTGAGGAACACTTTTCCTAATGTGTCGATAGCTTTGAGGATTCTGCTCATGCTGCCGGTCACAGTCGCAAGTGGTGAGTGCAGTTTTCAGCTTTTCCAAGCTCAGGCTTAACACATCTTCTATTGACAATGGCCAACAAGAGACTGACATCGCTTGCTATTTTATCACTGGAAAATGCCATTGGATCTCTCTGACACTGCTTCAGTTCGTGAGGGGCAAAGGCGGAAAAGGCGACCCTTTGAACTAAAGGACTAGGGCTAAACATTCTAAGGCCATCACCTACTGTAACACTGCTTAATACTGGTCCACCCAATGTTGGCGCACAGTTCAATTGCTTGATATTAGTGCATTTTAGTTATTCTTAAAATTAAAAAAAGTTTCTACAAGATTAGAAGAAACATTTGTTATTTGCTTGTATATGGCATGAATAAATACAGATTTACAGGTCCTAGCATGCAAATTTATGAACTTATAGGACAGGGATAAATCATGCATGTAAATTGTGCAAAGCTGTGAAATGGGCTATGAATGCAATAAAAAATTAGGTATTCAAAAGTTTAACCAATGGAGGGAGGGCGCCAAAGACACTCCTTGCTTGGAGTACCATTTGGACTGGCCCTGTCCTGAGAAGGCTGGAAAGCACTGCAAGTAATACCGGTGCACAGCACTATGAAGATGTTGGTGGAATAAACTCAAATAAATGGCACAATAGATACACAGCCATTGGAATCTGAACCAGTTTCTGAGGTGTGAAAAGGCAGGAATGGAGTGAGCACTGCTACAGCGTCTTGTACGAATCAAATCTCTCATCCCTGCTTTTACCAGTCCTGTGTTATGGTCTGAGCAGCCTCAAGGCCTGGAGTGAATGCTCAGCACATATGGGCCTCCAAATTTCTCCTACAACAGTAGAGGTGTTTGTGTTTGAAGATGAGCTTGCCATGCTCAGTTTACTCTGTACAGATGCCTTTCTCCCCAGTGTTGCCAACACATGCCATTTTAATGCACCTTTACTAGTTTTCATGATTTTATCACAAGCCTCATATTTGGTGTTTTTACTAGAGCTCCAACTGCTGAAGCTAAATGATGGCGTGAGAATCTCAGCTTTTTGTTTAAAAGTTTCTAGCACTCATGGCTGCAGAAAGGAGCTTGAAAACAGGAAGTGAGTGCTCCTTAAGACTCAGAAACCAGAAGGCAAGTGAAAAGAACCCAGCATGTTTTTTTTTTTTTAACCTCATTTTTGAGTTCTTGGGTTAAGCTGTACGGCCAGCCCCACCCCTTGGTGAGATGCAGGCACTTCAGCTGCTCTAGAATTCACACATTTGTGCTTCAAGCAAATGCTGAAGTGAATTGGCAACTAGTGCTGCTGCTTTCCGTAACTTTCTTCTCTTCTTACAGATAGGGTCAATATACCAATGCACATGCATAATATACATGTCTTAAATGTGCCCAGAGAATTGATAAATAGTAATTCCAGCAGATCAAAAATAAACATCTTGTGGACTATGGCAAAACAGAATCCCATTTACTGAAGAGTATGCTAGTGCACTTGGAAATACTATGTTATATGTCTGAGATGGTCCTCTAACAGCAGAAGGATGTGTGTATGTATATAAACAAGACCAGCATTAGTAATTAAGGCAGATCTTATGTTGCTTCTCTCAGCTATCTGAGATAGCTTAGACACTGTTACTATTTCACAGTTCAGTCACCTATGTCAAAGAAACTTAGGTAGCTACACAGACTACTGTAAAAAAAACCAAGGGTGCCAAATTCTATCATTAATACATTACTCTTACGCCATCAGCACTGGATAATGGCAAACACCAAAACGTATGCAGTCATGTCTATTTAAAATGTGTGTGTGAATACCTGAACCATTCTTTCACTGGGTGATATGCAGCAAAGGAAATGGCAAAGATAATTAACATGGGGGAAGAAGTTGGTATGAGTTATAATTATTTTTATTGGAAGTAACAAACAATGCATCATTTCATTATTGGTAACAAAAATTTAACCCATGATTTAAAAAAAAAAAGATTTAGTGGAGTGCTATGTAGTTAGAAAAAAATAGCAACTCTTACTTTTGAGAGCGTCACAAGGCGCACCATTCATCTTCTGACTGGCACCTCCTCCTGATACTCTGGGGATTAGCTCAAGGCTGACACCCTCCTTGTTCATGGTTTGCACTCTGTCACTTTGTCTCTGCTGTCTGCCTGCAGCCCCTCTCACAGTCTCAGGAACCAGTATCCTCTTCATAGTTCGTCCCTCTGGCTGTGTCACTGTTCATATTCCCCCCTTCTGGGGGAGGTTTAGCTCCTCAATAATTCTAGGCAGTCTTTCTACTCACTGCCTCTGTGCCACTTGCCCAGCGGCTGGTAGGGAAACACAGGTTCACCCTCTTCTCTGGGTTCCAGCGCAGGGACTCTCAGCTCACCGACTGGGCCTTCTCTCTCTGGCCTCACAGCTCTATTCCTGGACTTCTTCCTACTAGTGGTTCCTTGTCTTCCTGTGCCTGCCAGTTCCCAAAGCCTCGTCCCAGGGAGTGACTGCAGCCTGCAATGCTCACTTACTCCTCCCTTTCTCCTGGGAATATCTGTTCTTTTCCAACAGCCCCTTCGCCTTTCAGCTCATGGGCTTTATAGGCCCTGCCTATTCCTGGCCACCTGAGCCTGATGGGTTAATTGGCTCATCTGGCCAGCCTTAAATCCTGCAGGATGAGTGTAGGCTAGTCACTGCATCGCAGAAAGCAATTTCCAACTGGACGATGACAATTCTAATACCGAAATAAATGCACTGATCTATCTCTTAAAGCATTTCCATAAGCCAAGCCAAACAGGCATTTCTGCAGCTGTAAAAGAATTTTTGCTCAAGCTTTGAAGGGCCTACCCAGTAAAAGAAACCAACATCTGTGTACCAGTTGCTTCACAAGCCCCAAAGTGCTTAAGATCCTAAGACGGTGCCCTAGAAATACCAGCTATTATTGTCACATGGATACCTGAGTTGATTAACACTACAAAATGTATCCTCAAATTTACAGGTCTTTCAGGCTGGTGCATAAATGATATTCAATGTATAAGTGCAAAGCCCTACAGTCTGTACTTATTACCATAGTAACTCAGTCAGGACACTTAATCTTTCCATTTCAGCACACACATAAAATCATGATATCTGTAGGGCCAGATTGTGATATCCTTACTCACACTGAATAAACCCTTTGAAGTCAACAGGACTTGTGTGCCAAAGTACTATTCAACAGCAAGGCTATTGAATTCTGGCCCACAGTGACTGAGCAAACATAATTCTCCATCTGTATAACTATGGTCATTTTTCAAGGAATCCAACAGTTTTGTTTCCTAATAAGAACTAGATGATCAGACTGAAACCCAGCCTCTATATTTGGGGCTGGGAAGGGCCTGCTTTGCACCTGCAAAATTTGCACTGGCACTGTGGCAGAGATGCAATTCATATTTGCATCCACAATCAGTAGCCAGTGCAAAGGGACCTTAAAATAGTTGACCTTAAAATATCAGCCAGTAGCGGAGCAGAGAGATGCTTGTTGCTGTAATGTACTCCAAAAATAATGCCAAAAGTTTCCCAGCTCTCAGACGCTAGTTAATAGCTGAAAGTTTTGCTTTGCTTTTTCCTCATTTGAATCTTACAGTGAACCCAACCCTGCCAGCCCTCTGTAGACAGCATGTCCTTTGACTTCAGAGTCAGGTGTGGCTGCCCAGCATGCACGAAAACTACCCTTTTCTTGGTATCTAACTTTAGGTTCCAAGTTTTGAAAATTATGACCATAATGCTTAAGTATGGTAAGGGCTTTACACATATAATGAGTATGCTTGGCCAAATTTGAGCCTTTACAATTTTTTCATAATTTTGAAGGATAAGTGTAAACTCTTTCCTGTTTATCAATTTATATTTTCATAGTGGCAGGACATTACAGGGGTCAGAATTATTTAATGACAGATTCAAAATGTTAAGCTTTATAACCATTAACACAAACTGTCAACACCACAGATCAAAAAACACAAAGTGGATATCCTTAAATCAAACTCTAAGAATATATCTTCACAGCAAAAACAAACCCTAAGCCCACGGCAGTGACTCTCAGAGGTTCATACTGTGGGGTTAAAAATAGTAGTGTAGATGTTCAGGCTTGGACAAGAGCCTGGGCTCCCAGATCTTTCCTCCTCACTTATCAGAGGGGTAGCCATGTTAGTCTGGATCTGTAAAAAGTGACAAAGAGTTCTGTGGCACCTTATAGACTAACAGATGTTTTGGAGCATAAGCTTTCGTGGGTGAATACCCACTTTGTCAGACGCATGTGGTGGAAATTTCAAGAGGCAGGTATAAATATGCAGGCAAGAATCAATCTAGAGATAATGAGGTTAGTTCAATCAGGGAGAATGAGGCCCTCTTCTAGCAGTTGAGGTGTGAACACCAAGGGAGGAGAAACTGCTTTTGTAGTTGGCTAACCATTCACAGTCTTTGGTTAATCCTGAGCTTATGGTGTCAAATTTGCAAACGAACTGAAGCTCAGCAGTTTCTCTTTGAAGTCTGGTCCTATGCCACTGACACCATCACAGGACCTAACCAGATCAGCTACGACATCACCGGTTCATTCACCTGCATGTCCACTAATGTTATATACGCCATCATGTCCCAGCAATGCCCCTCTGCTATGTCCATGAAGGGTTTTTTGGTTTTTTGTTTTTTTTTTGCTGTGTAGACATTCCTTAAGTTCTCAAGCAGCCTCTGCCTATCTGTAAATTTCAATTACTATCAATGGACCCTTGTGTATGGTGAAATTGACATTGCTGATAAAAATCCAGTCCCTCTAAGGATAGAAATGAGACACGGCCCTGCCAGAGTGAGCACAATCTAATGGACAGGCAGTGACACAAGGGTTTAGTTATTTTTTTTTAAGTTTTAAGAATGCATTAATGACAGCTCCAATTGCATTCAGGAGCCTGAAAATCCTGCATAGCACCAAATGGGAGTGCTTCTGTTTCAGAAGAACAGCACTGTACTTGTTTTGGCAGTCCTGCTACAGGACGCTTGTAGCTCCTGCACTACATGTAGATACGTGGTATGCTGTTCAATGTTTAGCTATTTCATAGCAGACCCGGTGCCTTGGACTGTACTGTATTTTATGCATGAGAAAAACATTTATCATGCTGACTTCATAGAGTATGGAAGCTAAAAGCAAAGTCCTTTCACAATTTTTGCTCATAGCATATGTTATGCATTTTATAAAGATTATGGGTTAGCGGCCATGTTCTCTCTAATGGTCGTATCTATGCACATACCAGAGCAGTCACAGATTAAGTCCGCAGCATAGGATGGAGACTTTTTGGCTTCCAGCTCTGGCTACTTTCCAAATCTAAAGGGAATCAACTCTATAGTCCATCCACAACCAGAGCAGTAGCATGGTGCTCTGTGGAAGAAAGCAACATCCCTCTGTTTTAACACCTATGCATCATGACCTGGTGATGTAATCTACAAACCCCCACTCCAACTCCCCCAACACAGATTGTGCCTGCTTCATCCATATGGGGGCCAGAGCGAGAGATGTCTGGCCAGAATAAACGTGCACATTAAAACACTACATTTGCAGCATTTCAGGACAAGATGGTAAAGTAACAATTCGGCTCTATTTTCAAATTCCACTGGAGTCAAACTAAAGAAGAATCTAATTATATGGCCTTCAGAAGTGGATAAATTAATCAGCTACTTTCCCTATTATGTGAGAAGTTAGTGTTGTGACAGTTGTATCTACATATCCCTGAGACAATTGTGTGGAATCATTAACATCTGACCTGGCTTGTCTAACTTCTGTAAGTATTTCTAAATAGTACGTGGCTGTCTGGCTGCCAAAGCTCAGCAGTCCATTTACCACACAACATGTACTGAATTTAATGGGGTTTTAAAATAACTTAAATATTATTTTAAGATTATTCAATAAATTAAAGATCCAGCATAAAACATTTGACTATGCTCAGGTGGTTTGTTTTTTTTTGGAGGGGGGGAGTGTTTTGTTTTTAAAAGAATAAAGGGCTTGAACATAGGCTCAGAGGCTAAATTGGTACTTTAAGAGGCATCTCTGCAAACACAGCTTCATCTCCTTAAGGTGAATCAACACTACATAACTTTGTCATTCTCCTTGACTCTGAACTCCACTTTACATCCATTGTGTCACCACCTCTGTAACGCTGCTGTGCAAGAGCTTTTATTTCAGAGAGGATCACTGGCATCCAGGATGATTTCACAGTTCACCAAATTGAAAGCAGGGCTATAAACAATGCCCTCCTTCCCGCAGTTCAATATATTTTACACATGAAGTCGGGGAAGCTATCTGCCCTTCCAGGATTGTGTACAATAAGAGAGAACACCTACCAGAGATTGTCATCCTCTCCTTTCATGAGGGGAATTTATCTGCCTCACCCTAAAATGTGAAAGTCTGCCTAGTGCTTAAAAAAATTCCCTCAATATGAGTGACCTTGCAAGCTACTGCCCAGGATCTATCCTCCCTTTTCTAACTAAAAGAATTAATAGCTAGTGCAGGGGTGGCCAAAGTTGCTGACCCTCCACGCCTCATACGATACTCTTCAGAAGTTCAAGAACCAGGCATGCCTAACGGCAAGGCTGTCCCTAGGGGACGTGTGCGGTGCACGAATTGTGGTTTCACCATCCTTGAGCTAGTGGGAAAATATTTGGGGGGAACTAAAGTTGTTTCTGGGGCTGACTAAGAAATTGGTACAATCTCCCAGCAGGCATGGAATCATAGACATGTAGCGCTGGAAGGGACATCAGGAATTTATTTAGTCTAGCCTCCTGAGCTAAGGCAGGACCTCCTATACTTAGACCACCCCTATAGGTGTTTGTCTAAGCTGTTCTTAGAAAACCTCCAGATGGAGATTCCACAGTGTCCTTTGGAAGCCTATGCTAATACATAACTATACTTCTAGTTAACATTTTTCCTAATATCAAACCTAAATCTCCCTTGCTGCAGATTACGCCCATTACTACATATTCTACTATCAGTGGACATTGAGAAAAATTGGTCACAGTCCTCTTTATAATATCCCTCAACATATCTGAAGACTTATCAGGTCTCCTTCATTCTTCTTTTCTCAAGACTAAATATGCCCAGTTTTTTTAACCTTTTCTCATACGTCAGGTTTTCTCAATCTTTTATCATTTTTGTTGCTCTCCTCTGGAATCTTTCAAATTTGTCTACATTTTTCTTAGTGTGGTGTCCAAGACGGGGCACAATACGCCAGCTAAAGCCTCACCAGTGCCGAGTAGAGCATAACAATTACCTCTCATGAATATTGTCTTCCAACCAGTTGTGTACCCATCCTATAGTAATTTAATCTAGACTACATATCCCTAGTTTGCTTTATGAGGGTATCATGTAGGATTGTGTCAGAAGCCCTACTAAAATCAAGATCTCACATCTAGCTCCCCACTTATCCATTAGGCTAGTAACACTGTCAACGAAGATAACAAGGTTGTGGTTTGACATGATTAGTTCTTGACAAATCCATGTTAGCTATTCCTTAGAACCCTATTACCCTCTAGGATAAACTGATTGTTTAATCATTTGTTCCAGTATCTTTTCAGGTACCAAAGTTAGGCTGTCTGGTATATAATTCTCCAGATCCTCTTAGTATCTATCATTAGAAAGAGGAACAATATTTTTCCTTTTCCAGTCCTCTGGGATGTCACCTGTCTTCCAAGAGTTATCAAAGATAATCGGTAGTGGTTCTGAGATTGTTTCAGCTAGTTTCTTAAGTATCCTGCGGTGAATTTTATCAGGCTTTGCCAACTTGAATACAACTAAATATTCTTTATCCCATTCTTTCCCTATTCTGAAATGTGTTCCTTGCCCCTTGTTTTTAATATTAACTGTGTTAAGTATCTGGTCACAATTTACCTCTTAGTGTAGACCAAAGCAAAATACGCATTAAACAACTCAGCCTCCTTAGTGTTGCCCGTTGTTAGTGTTCCTTCCCCGATAAGTAGTGGGTCTACACTTTCCTTCATCTTTCTGTTACTCCCAATGCCTTTAATGTCCCTTGTAATTGTAACTCATTTTGTGCCTTAGCCTTTCTGATTTTTATCACTACATGCTTGTGCTATTCTTTGTACTCATCCTTGATATTTGTCCATGGTTCCACCTCTTGTAGGATTCCTTTTTTATTTTGGGGTCATGAAGGAGCTCCTGATGCATCCACACTGGCCTCTCACTATTCTTCTTATCCTTCCTTGTTGTTGAAGTAGTTTATTGTTGTACCTCTAATGTGGTTTCTTTGAGAAACTGCCAGCTCTCCTACACTCCTTGATCCCTTAGATTTTCTTCCCATGGGACCTTACCTACCAGTTTGGAGTTTAATAAAGTCTGCTTTTCTGAATTCTGTTGTCCTTGTTCTGCTGCTCTCATTCCTTTCCTTAGAACCATGAAATCTGTCATTTCATGACCAGTTTCACTCAAATTGCCTTCAACTTTCAGATTTGCACCCGATTTGTCCCTGTTGGTCTAAAACGGCTGTTTCCCTGGTTATTTCCTCCACCTTCTGAAGCAAATTTTTCCCTAACACATTCCAGAATTTATTGGACACTTCCTGTTTTTCCATATTACTTTTCCAACAGATGTCTGGGCAGGCAGCATTCCCCATTACTACCAGGGCTTGTACTTTGTATATTTCCATAATTTTGTTCTAGAAATGCCTCATGCCCCTCTCTCCCTGCTCTTGATTTGGTGATCCATAGTAGATCCCTACCAGGACATCACTATTGATTTCCCTCCCGCCCACCCCCGCACACACTCCTTCTTTTGTCAGACATGAGAGGTAGAGCTGACCTGCTCAAGCCTCAGTTACTGCTGGGAAGTCAAGGCAACAATTTTAATACGTTTTTTTTTTATAGATGTCCATAGATTGAAGGAGGCTCCCTTGTGTAAATATAAGCTTATATATTATCCCATTCAGATGGTATTGCTTTAGAACTAAGGAAACTGAAAGGTGATGTCTACATTTTAATGGCAAAATTGAAGTTCATCTATAAAATACTGCTGGAAGTGGGAAATGAGGTCAAGCAATGTTATGGCTCTGGATCAGAGTCCAGTTAAGGAAACAGATGAAGGAGTCCTATGTACAAAGAAAAGATGAAAGGAAGGGAAAGTGAAAATAAAGCCCACGGGATGTGTGCGTTGCTTTGTTAACTGTAGTGTGGATTCTACATTTAATTATATGATTACAGTGTGTAAAGCGATTAGAAAGTAGGAGGCCAAACTGAAGTATCAGATGAAAAAGGTAGAACGCCAGTTACTGAAGTGTGTGATAATTGAAAGGGGCTAGGCAGACAGAAAGTGAAAGCAGTGGAACAGAGGATAGAAAATATGCAGGTGGGAAGGAAGATTTAAGGAGTGAGATGAAGATAAAGAAGTAAGAGGGATAAAGATAAAAGTGTAAGGAAAAAAATGACAAAATTTCAACACAATAAAAGGAGATGTGAAATCTCACTTAGTCTAAGGAGACTAATAGAAAACCATAAAAAGTCACTTTGATTTCAGCTTTTCTTCTGCAGCAGGTGGCCTGCAGTCTGTGTCAGTCAACAGACTGAGCTATGGGAAGTCATAATGAAATGAAAAGAAGTGAAATAAAATAGGCTCCAGTCAACTACAAATTGTGATGCTGTCAGCCTAATTTCGTTTCTAAATCCATCAGGGAGGTTCTACTTCTCTGATATGCAAAATAAGTGACTTTACGTTCTTGCAAAGAACAGTAGATAAAATTAAGCTACAAGCTAGCTATATGGTGTTAAAGCATTTAACTGTACAACAGCTGGGGAAAATGTCTTCACCTGATAGCTGTGGATTTCTGAAACTTCAGGTCAGTGAGCAAGACAGGTATTTTCTGCAGTGCCAGCCTCTCCTTATATTCTGATATGATGCCCATGACTGTGGCACTGTAGTAATCAGAGGTTCTCGGTACAACATATTTTTAAAAATGAGTAGAGGATAGAGATGGTTGGCGCTCAGTAAAGCCAGAGGCCACTTCTAAAATCTTAATAAGAAATGACAAGTTTTAAAAATTTTTTGAAAGATGTATTTGAAGTTGTATGGCCCACAAATTCACAGAGTCCTGGTTTACTTTACTGCATCACAATGTAGATGGAGTCCTTTTCTTGGAGTGTAAGCTCTTTGAGGGACAGTATTTTTATCATGTGCTAGGAGCTGCAGTCAAAAAAGTTGTTAGGAACCATTAGGAAAAGGATAGTGCCACTATATAAAACTATATAAAACCATGGTGTGCCCACACCTTGAATATTGTGTGCAGTTCTGGTTGCTCCATCTCAGAAAAGATACAAGAATTGGAAAGAGTAGAAAGAAGGGAACAAAACTAATTAGGGGTATAGACCAATTTCCACAGGTGGAAAAATTAAAGAGAGAGGGGAATTGTTCAGCTTAGAAAAGAGACAATAGGGGGGAAATATGATACAGAGCTGTAAAATTATGAATGGTTTGGAGAAAATGTTTTTTACCCCTTCACTTAGCACAAGAACCAGAGATCACCCAATTACATCAATAGGCAGCAGGTTTAAACAAACAGAAGGAAGTACTTGTTTACACAGTACAGTATAGTACACCTGTGGAACTCATTGCCAAGGGATGTCGTGAAAGGCCAAAAGTGTGAGTGGGTTAAAAAAAAATAATGAGAAATTCAGGGAGGATAGTTCCATCAATGGCAATTAGCCAAGATGGTCAGGGATAGAACTCCATGCTCTGGGTGTCCCTAAGCCTCTGACTCCAGAAGCTAGGACTGGATGATAGGGGATGGATTGCTTGATAATTGTTCACTCCCTCTGAAGTATCTGGCAACAGGCACTATCAGAAGACAGGATACTGGACTAGATGCACCATTGGTCTGACACAGCATGGACATTCTGATGTTCTTATGATGAGTCCCTGACTCCTTGAATCCCTACATTTGCCAGCTAAGGACGCCATACATCTTATCTCTATACACCCATGCTATTGCAGCTTTCTTCCTTCCACTGTCCACAAAGCTGGGGCTGTTGGACAACAGTAACATATACAGAGGGCCTGAGGGCTGCAAACTAGCATGATAGACACTGAAGAGAGTTTCTTATCGCGCTGTCTGGTGGATGGGGGAGAGAAGAATGTGGGAGAGTGGACTGAGTGAAATATGAAGTATTGTGTACTATAGAAGTGATCTGGAAACATGACAACTGGGAAAAAACAGCTGCAAGGGGGTAGTTCAACAGAGCTATTTTCCCCCTTGGGGTGAAGGAAAACTTCCCATAACATGTTCAAGAGCATCTCAAATGCCACCCCAAAAGAAACACAGACCTTTGGCCAAGAGGCAAGTCCCATGTGTTTTGTATGTTGAGGGGTCCCTGGCAGTAATTTTTCTGGACCAGATATGCTGCATGCCATAATTTTTCAGCTACGGACCAAGGATCGCATGGATGTACCTAGTTGCTTGAGTCAATTCTGCAGCATTCCTTTGCACAGCAAGGCAGAAGGCAGCCACCACCTTAGTGGAAAGTAGGAATTTGATCTGCAGACAGTTTCAGATAGAGGTCCATGTCTGGCAGCTTTGCCCTGTCTGCAGAGATGGCTGTGATCCAATAGGCGGTCCCAGCCTGAATCATAACGTCTGGTATGTCTGCACTACGGGATTATTCCGATTGTACAGAAACTGGTTTTTAAAAACATTGTATAAAGTCGAGTGCACGTGGCCACACTAAGCACAGTAATTCAGCACTGTGCGTCCACGTACCGAGGCTAGCGTCGATTTCTGGAGTGTTGCACTGTGGGTAGCTATCCCATAGCTATCCCATAGTTCCCGCAGTCCTCCCCCGCACCTGGAATTCTGGGTTTGAGATCCCAGTGCCTGATGGGACAAAAAACATTGCTGCTGGTGGTTCTGGTACAGCCTCACCCCTCCCTCGTGAAGCAGTGGCAGACAACTGTTTCATGCTTTTTTTTCCTGGGTGAACAGTGCAGATGCCATATCATGGCAAGCATGGACCCTGCTGAGCTCAAGACAGCAATCATGGATGCTTTAAAGACCTCGCGCATTCTGTGCAGTCTATACTGAACCAGGACCTGCAAAGCTAGGCGAGGAGGAGGTGGCTACAGCAGTGCGGTGACGAGAGTGATGAGGACGTGGACACAGAACTCTCAAACCGCGGGCCCCGGCGTTGGAATCCTGCTGGTAATGGGGCAGGTTCTAGCCATGGAACGCCGATTTTGGGCCCGGGAAACAAGCCACAAACTGGTGGGACCGCATAGTGTTGCAGGTTTGGGACGATTCCCAGTGGCTGCGAAACTTTCGTGTGCGTAAGGCACTTTCATGGAACTTTGGTGACTTGCTTTCCCCAGCCCTGAAATGCCAGAATACCAAGATGAGAGCAGCCCTCACAGTTGAGAAGCGAGTGGCAATAGCCCTCTGGAAGGCTTGCAACGCCAGACAGCTACCGGTCAGTCGGGAATCAATTTGGAGTGGGAAAATCTACGTGTGGGGGCTGCTGTGATGCAACTAGCCACAGCAATCACTAAGCTGCTGCTATGAAAGGTTGTGACTCTGGGAAATATGCAGGTCATAGTGGATGGCTTTGCTGCAATGGGTTCCCTAACTGTGGGGGGCGATAGATGGAACCCATATCCCAATCTTTGGCACCGAGCACACGGGAACCCGGTACATAAACCGCAAGGGGTACTTTTCCATGGTGCTGCAAGCACTGGTGGATCACAAGGGACGTTTCACCAACATCCATGTGGGATAGTCGGGAAGGGTTCATGACACTCGCGTCTTCAGGAACACTACTCTATTTAAATGGCTGCAGCAAGGGAATTACTTCCCAGACCAGAAAATAATAGTTGGGGATGTTGAAATGCCTATAGTTATCCTGGGGGACCCAGCATACCCCTTGATGCTATTGCTCATGAAGCCATAAAAAGGCAGCCTGGACAGTAGTCAGGAGCTGTTCAACTACAGGCTGAGCAAGTGCAGAATGGTGGTAGAATGTGCATTTGGCCGTTTAAAGGCACGCTGGCGCACATTACTGACTTGCTCAGACCTCAGCCAAACCAATGTCCCCATTGTTATTGGTGCTTGCTGTGTGCTCCACAATTTCTGTGAGAGTAAGGAAGAGACCTTTATGGCAGGGTGGGAGGCTGAAGCAAAACACCTGGCCACTGATTATGCACAGCCAGACACCAGGGCGATTAGAAGAGCACACCAGGAAGCGGTGCACATCAGAGAAGCTTTGAAAATAAGTTTCATCAGTGGCCAGGATATGGTGTGACTGTTGTGTTTGTTTCTCCTTGATGAACTCCCCCTCCCCCTGATTGTCTCAGTCCCTGTAAGCCACCCCCACCCTTCGAATACAGCTTGCTTTCTAAGGAAATAAAGTCACTCTCGTTTAAAAATCATGTATTCTTTATTAATTAATTATAAAGAGGGAGAGAACTGACAATGTAGCCTGGGTGGGGTTTGGGAGGAGAATAAGAGGGAAGGAAAAGGCCACTAAAAAAATTTCAAAATAATAACAGCCTTTTGGTTGGGCTGTCCACTGGGGTGGAGTGGGTGGGTGCGCGGAGCCTCTCCCCAAGCGTTCTTACTTGTCTAGTGGGTGAGGAGGCTAAGGAACATGGTAAGAGTGGTTATACAGGGGCTGCAGTGGCACTCTAAGATCCTGCTGCCATTCCTGAAGCTTCACCATATGCCGGAGCATGTCAGTTTGATCACGCAGCAGCCCCTGCGTTGCCTCCCAGCTGATCTTCCTGCCACCACCTCTCATCTCGAGCATCTCTCCTCTCATCTCGAGCGTCTCTCCTCTCATCTCGAGCGTCTCTCCTCTCCTCACATTGGTCCCTCCTGTCCTCATGGTCACTGGCATCTTTCCTGTACTTTGATACCATGTCCTTTCACTCATTCAGATGACCTCTTTCATTGCGGGTCACTTCCATGATTTCTGAGAACATTTCGTCTCGCATCTTTTTTTTCCGCTGCCTTATCTGAGATAGCCTTTGGGACGGAGTAGGGAGGCTTGAAAAATTTGCAGCTGCATGAGGGAGGGAAAATAGAGAGAGAAGTATTTTAAAAGATATGTTTTGCAGAACAATGGTTATTCTCTTTCACAGTGAACAACACTATTCACCTTACATAGCACATGTGATTTCACTACAGGGTCAGATTTTGCATCTTAATATTGAGTGCCTGCAGCTCTGGTGTTAGAGATCACAGACGCAGGTACGGGCAGCAGAATTCAGCTTGCATGCAGCCATGGTAAGCCACTGTCTTTCGGCTTCTGCAGCCTTCATATACCCAGTGCCCTCCTTTCCCAAATACCAAGCAAAGCCCGTTGAGTGCTGCTTCTTTCCTGTTAACGTGCAGCAGCAGAAATCAACCCCCCATCCAATTCTCTGGGATGATCGCTTTACCCCTCCCCCCACCGCATGATCGCTTTACCCCTCCCCCCACCGCATGACTAGTATCACGGAAGATCACTGCTAAACACCACCCTCCCTCCCCCACTGTGTGGCTGGTAGCAGGGAAGATCCCTGCTAGCCAAACGAGAAAAAGCTCAGCGCCAATCACCCCTCCCTTCCCCCTGCTTGGCTACCTGCAGGGAAGGATTTCTTTTAAGCCACAGGCAAACAGCCCAGTAGGAATGGCCATCTCTGTCCCCTTAATTAAATTCCTGAATTTCAACCAGGTTACCATGAACGATATCACTCTCTTGAGGATAACACAGCGAGATAAAGAACGGATGTTGCTTGAATGCCAGCAAACACCGGGACCATTACGCAGCTAGGCTTTGTCATGCAATGAACCAAGATTACTGCTACATGCATGGCGTGGTCAAGTGTCCTACCATGGAGGACGGAATAAGGCTGCCCTGCCCAGAAAACCTTCTGCAAGGCTTTTGGAGTATCTCCAGAGAGCTTCATGGAGATGTCCCTGGAGGATTTCCGCTCCATCCCCAGACATGTTAACAGACTTTTCCAGTACTGTACTGCTGCAAATGCATCCCAAGCCTCAGTGTAAATATCATAAAAAACGCTTGCTTTTAAACCATGTTTATATTTACAAAGGGTACACTCACCAAGGTCCCTTCCCATGGTTCATTGTCTGGGATAGTGGCTTGGGAGGGCTGGGAGGGTAATTCAGTCAGAGTGAGAAAAAGCTCCTGGCTGTTGGGGAGAATGGAGTGCTGTGTGCTCTCTGCAAGCTTGTCCTCCTCTTCCTCCTCCTCATCTTCCCTGTCTGTAGAATCCTCAGCCATGGCTAAGATTACCATCCCTACCTCGGAATCCACGGACAGGGATGGGGTAGTGGTGGCGGACCCCCTAGAATTGCATGCAACTCAATGTAGAAGCAGCATGTTTTCGGCCCTGCCCCGGAACTTCCGTTTGCTTCTTTGCTTTTCTGGTAGGCTTGTCTGAGCTCCGTAACTTTCACATGGCACTGTACTGAGTCCCTGGTGTGGTCTCTCTGCATTCATGGCCTTCGAAATTTTTTCAAATGTTTTTTCATTTCGTCTTTTGGAATGGAGTTCTGTTAGCTCAGAATCCTTTCCCCATACAGCGATTAGATCCAGTACCTCCCATGCAGTCCATGCTGGAGCTCTTTTTCGATTCTCAGGAGACTGCATTGTTACCTGTGCTGATGAGCTCTCCACGCTGGTCAAACAGGAAATGAAATTCAAAAGTTGCGGGGCTTTTCCTGTCTACCTGGCCAGTGCATCCGAGTTCAGATGGCTGTCCAGAGCGGTCACAATGGAGTACTGTAGGATAGCTCCCAGAGGCCAATACCGTTGAATTGCGGCCAACTAAACCTAATTCGAAATAGCAATACCGATTTCAGCACTACTCCCCTCGTCGGGGAGGAGTACAGAAATCGGTTTTAAGAGCCCTCTATATCGAAATAAAGGGCTTCTTTGTGTGGACGGGTGCAGGGTTAATTTGGTTTAACGCTGCTAAATTCAGTATAAACATGTAGTGTAGACCTGGGAGGTGTACTCCAACAGCAGAGCTGTCCGTTTGGAAGTGACTGTACCAGTGGTTGCCTCAGTTATGCAGTTTGCAAAGATGGCACTATGCTATCATAGGAAACTCTGTGTCAGGCAGTAAAGTGTTCCAGCTGGCAGATCCTGGACTAGCTGATAATCCATGCCTCAGTGCAGCAATCCTCTATAGTACACACCAAAGCCAAATGCTATAGCAGCCCAGAAAACACAATTAAGTCATTCAGAATGGAGGCACAGGGACTGTAATGTGTAGGGAATTTACATTGCTGCCTTCAGGGAGAGGCTAACTACTCAGGATCACAGTGTTGCAGCAACTTTGCTATAGTTTAAGTTGAGTAACTTACTGATTAACAGATGACTTTTCTAAGTATTCTAAGTCCACATGCATATTTAGACTGCCTTGAAATCTGCTGTGCCTTATAGAGGTGTTGGGAAGGGTTAGTGGTTGAAATTCGGGGTATTTTGAGAAAGGAGTTCCTGAAATATAGTGCCCCTTTCCCCTTCCCCCCAAAAAGTCATGTTTGAGCACACCTGAAGCTCAGACTAAGTCATCCTCCCGAAACTGATATCACCTTATCAGGATTTATCTTGGATAGTGTGCAGCACCTGCTGCCCCTTTGAGGAAGCAGTATTTCAAGAGTTACAGAAGATAAAGTTGGGAACTCTGACAGAGGATGGCTCTGCCTCTTTAAGAACAAAGAGGCCAGTGCGCCTATGACTCAGACTACTGCCATGGGGTTTAAAGGCGGCACCCAGGCCATATGAGTGGGAAGGACAGAGACAGTGGAGGGTTTGGCTGGAGCTGGGCTGGTGGGCTTAGGGTTCTGGGCTCCAGGAAGGCTAGCTGGCTTTGGCTGAGTTATGCTTTGGGGAAAGATGGATGATAATTGAGAATACTGAAGTCAGTCTAGAACAAGAAGGAGACAGAAGGGAAGACTGGTTGCAGGTTAGGAAAAAGAAGAGGGTGAACCTGCCAGAGCTAGGAGAAGAAACAAAAGGCAGAAAGACCGGAAAGAGGAAAGAGAACAATCTGTGATTTCATTATTATAATAAGTCAAGGCTGTGAGACGGGATAGAAAGTGGCAGAATGGATTAAAAGAGTTCTGGAGACATAGAAAAATTTGAAAGGTACAAGGAAGAAAACTATTAATTTAATGTAAAACCAAGGAATAAATGAGAAAACTAGCAATGATTAAAATTGTAGGAAGAGTGAAAGTAAGCTGCCAACTGCCTAAGTATCTGGCAGAAACAAGAGTTGTATGTGAGGTGCATAGGCCGTACAAGTCTTCCGTTTGAGGAGGCTCACACCTGAGTGCCAGAAACATCCTAAAAGTGTGGAGGTGCCCCCACCAGCAGCTTGAGCATGGCCCAAGACCCTGCCCCTGAAGCCCCCCTGCTCACCGCTCGCTCCTCTTCTGAGGCCCTCCTGCATCTCTCCACCCTCTCCCCTGAGACTCCCCTGCCCACCACTCACTCCTCTCCTCGCCCAAGGCCCTCTCGCCTGCGTCTTTCCAGCCCATTCCCTTAGGTCCCCCTGCCTTCCGCTCACTCCTTTCTGTCCCCTTTCTGGAAGAGGGGGAGCACCAGGGGGCCAGGGCCCCCAACATTTTTTCCTGCTTTAGGCAAACAATGGGGGAGGGGGAAGAGAAGTGAGCAGTGGGCTGGGGGACAGGGGAGATCTCAGGGGAAGAAGCACAGCAGGGGCAGGAAGAGGTGGAGCAAGAGTGGGGCCACAGTCTGGGAACTGGTGGCCTCCGCCCCACACTTCTATGGAGCTCTGCTTCTGGTGCTCCCCAAAGGCGGCAGTGGGCCAGCGGACCTCTGGAGGGTTGATCCCTGCCACAGCTGTGGCATTTCTCCCCTGCATGGCTGGCCTTTTTGGGGAGGCTTAGCCTCCCCTGGCGTCTTATATGTGCTGCACGTGGTGAAGTACTGATCAAAATGACTGAAGGTGAAGTAAAGCAAGGCATAGGGGATATGGTACTATATGCAAAGCAGCTAATTAGCAGGAGTGGGGGGGGGGGAAGCTGTCAACAGCTCTATGCTAGTTGCATTGAAAGGAGAAACCCTTCCAGATGAGTAACAATAGGAGAATAACAACAGGATACCAGATTTTTATTTTGACAAAACCATGTATCCCACCCTTGGTGATGTGCTAAGATCCCAAAGGTTTGGACACGTGGCAAATATATGTAAAGGGAAAGTTAGATACAATAAATGAGGCAGGAAACACTCCCATGACAATTGCATGGAAAGGACAGAATAAAAAAAGGTGTCGCACCTGTGAAGGGAAGCACAATGCAGCATATGGACATTGTATAGCAACAAACTGAACAAGAGATACAAAAAACAAAAAGTGAAATAGTATGTGACACTACACCCCATATTCTTCATAGAGATATTATCGTGATATGATTATGGCATAACTATGAGATACTTTATGCAAGATAGGTCATGTGAGATCATTGAAAAGGTTGTGATTTGCTGAATATGATTATCCTATTTGTATGTCTGTATCTTTTTGGTATCTGAAGGAAGGAATATTGTCAATGCATCTATTAAAAATGTGTTTACACCTGGGGAACGCCCACTAGACAGACTACAATCAGTGTAGATCACTGTCTGGGAAGGACTATTAGGAAAAACAATAGGTCTTAGAAGATGCTAATCTCCCACCTTCCTGAGCGCTACGAAGAGCCTTTGAGTCATGGCTGCTATGGCCCTACACAGATATGTGACCAAGTCATCCAGTACTGGACTCCATTATAGAATACTAGTGGTTTTCCACTGAAAGGCATCGGAACTAAAGTTGGAGACAAAGGGTTCCCGCTCTATGCAAAAGCTAGTTAAGACAAGGAAGTGACATCATCAAGGTTTGTTCTTCACTGACTCTCTGCCCAAAGGACATGCTTGGAAACACCTGAGAAACAAGGACTGAACTGGGGTGAAAGGGCTGAACCCAGGCTAGAGGGATTTCTAGCCTGTGGAAGGTATATCTAGGGTTTTAAGCTGCAAGCAAGTACAACTTGCCCTCAAGAATCTCTGCAAACTGTGGACGTGCTGGCCACTGCTTCCCACAGCTCCCATTGTCTGGGAATAATGAACCGCAGCCACTGGGAGCTGTGGGTGGTTGTGCCTGTGGATGGTCAATGTATACACTGTCTCGCAGCCCGTCAGCAGATTACCCTGATGGGCCATGTACAGCCCGCGGGCTGCAGGTTACCCACCACTGGCCTAAACCAACAATTAGAGTGAGAATTTGCTACTCATGTTCAATTTCTTTAGTATATTAAGCTTAGACTGCATTTTTGTTTATTTGCTAGGTATCTGCTTTGATCTGTTTGCTATCCCTTATAATCACTTAAAATCTATCTTTAGTAGTTAATAAACTTGTTTTGTTTTGTCTAAAACCAGTGTGTGGAAATCATAACTTTCAGAACGCTGTGTATATTCCTCTCCATATTGAGGGAGTGGGTGAATTTCATGAGCTTATGCTACATGGTTTTCTGTGCAGTGCAAGATGGTATCATTTTGGGTCCACGCTCTAGAGGGGGTTTGCACTGTGAAGCTAGTTAGTGCCCTTTCTGTATAGCCTGGCTGCCTGAAAGCTGAGAAGAGCTGGTCAGAAAGCCTGTCTGCAAGTTATTATAGCTGGGTGTGTCCCTACCTGTGTGCTAGTGAAAGTGTGAGACTGGGAGTGTGTCTGCAGCTTGTCACAGTGTTACAGGGTTAGTGGGAGCCCAGGCTCGTGGATCAGGAGCCTCAGTGGTACCTCAGTTCCAGGTGGCACCCCAAGGGGGGAGCCCATCACAGTATATATCATATGCAGAAGATACTAGGAGGCATGTAAGAGAAGAGGAAACTCAGTAAGAAGAAAGACAGACAGATACAACAGAATAAATCCGAAGAATCTAATCAAGTGATACAGGTAAAATAGAAGACATTATGCATAGGCAGAGGTTTATAGCTTTTATGACTGAAGTAATAAATTGCACATCAGACAGGAACAAAACAATGAAAATTATAGTTAAAGTATGGAATTGTTCTATTGTTAAGTTATTAACACACGGGTACTTTTCTGCTGCTTTAAGTGAAGGAACTACTGAAGGATAAATAGAATGGCACTAACTATTTAGTCTTGGAACACATGTAGTCTAATAGCACACAAACTAAAGAAAAGATTTCCTTGATAAAGCTACTAAACCCAATATCATTTGCGTACAAGGAACATGGGTAATAGGAATTCTAGGTTATATACAGATAAACAGAAGTAGGAAGGGAAGGGGGAGTTTTTACATTCATTAAGGAAAATCTAAATTATCTTGAAATTGAAGTGAAGAAACTAAATAGCAAACAATTCTATGTGAGATTCCAATGGAAAATAAATCTGCATCCTTGAGAACATAACATACAACTGTGGAAAACTATGGAAAACTGGAGATTAAGGAATGGCCAGAGATCGCTGAAGATGCAACATGCCTGTATAGGGTATGTGGAGACCTAAACAGCCATTACAGGTTGTAGGGAAGTAGAAGAAATAACAGCAGCAAATCTCTAGAACAATTCATTGATGGAAACAGTTTAGTGTTCGTGAATGGTGGCACACTCAGTAGGTTTAATGCAGCCAATGGAAATCTCTCCTGTCTAAACCTGGGAATTGTGTCAAATAGCATAGCAAGCAAATGCAGCAGGGAAGTGGCTAGGAGGAGGAACTGGGAAGCAGGGATTTTCCTGCACCCCCCCTTAATTTCCCCAAAATCCGCCCCCAGTTTTGTGAACTAGTTACGTGCAGTGTTGCCAATTTAGTGATTGCTTGGAAATTTGAATTGAAACATTAATACACAGTTTAAAAGCATATAAAGTGTATGATAAAATAAGTGTATCTGAAAAAGTATAATAGATTTGAAAAGTATGAACATAGACTAGCTTCCTGTAGCACAGTGGCTGCCCCACTCCGGAGGAACAGGGGTTAAAAGCAGCCCTGGAGAGCCCTGCAGCTATAAAGAAAGCCTCGGCTGATTGAGGAACCAGTCACAGATGCAGCCGTGCCCCAGTCAGAGCCCAGCTGGCCTTTATAAGAGGATAATAGGTCAGGAGCACAGAGTCTTTCTCTAGCAGTAGAGAGGGAAGGGCCTGGCTGCCTGAAAGCTGAGAGGGTACCAACACTGGAGCAGGGCTGGGGGAAGGCCAGAGGAGCTGGGGATCTCCTGCCTAGAAACCACCCCCCTAGGCTGCAGCCTTGTTAGAGGCCAAAGAAGGTACGGGAGTTGCAGAGGGCAGCCCAAGGGCAGGCAGAGGAAGTAGGTCCAAACCCCCCCTTGCCTATGATGAATGGTGTGTACACTGCAGTCCGTCCCAGTGAGCAGGGGCTAGACGGTGACTGGCAGTAGCCATAGTCTGAGGTGAGGTGGGGATAGAGAGTGGGGGGTTCTCTGGGGAGGGGAGACCCAGATCTGTGGGGGTACTGCTAGGGGGCAGCACCCCTACCTGAATGGGGCACCGGGATCCAGGAGGGACTCAGGCACAGCAGCAAGCAGGACACCAGCTTGCAGAGGACACTTTGGAGGCTGGAAATGCTAATTCCCTGGATGACCAGCAGGAGGCACCACTGGGTGAGTCGTCGCCCTGCTACATTTCCTTATACAGCTGTTGTTTTTTATGACAATGTCAGTGCATTCATTTTGGTGATGTTGGCCAACCTAATAATTTCACATTATGATTTGTAAGCTAAGTCTAAATGAGCTTTTCCTGACAGCTAGTGATGAGCTAGGGGCTGGGGGGAAAAGCTTCAGGACCAGATTGTATTTACATTCACACCTAATCTACCTAGGTATCCAGCCAACAGAGCTGTGTTTCCCAAGTGATAGATTTTGGCTGGGGTTGGGTTACAAATCACTTGAATGTGGGGTGTGGTGGTAAATTTTGTTATTCTTATTGTATGAGTAAAGGGCAATAGAACTGTGCTTAGCCTGTGCTGATTGAGGGAATCAAGAGAGAGGGTAGGGACAGGTATTTTGCTTGATGGTCTGCCTGAGTCACAAGTACTATTTGACATGCCCCTCTCCACTGTTTAAAGACAGAGCTGATTAGGCTCCATAGATAGTCTTTTGTTTTGTTAAGTGACCACTACAGCTGAAATCACCGATAATCAGGTCTAAGTGCTTAGACCTGCTGTGGGACAGTGTTTCTGTGGAAGAGACAGCCCAGTCTGCACTAGCAGCAAGGTTCCCCCACTGACAGCTCAGCTGAAATCACTGAGAGCAGGGTGGAAGCTCGAGAGACCGACTCTCAGTGGTCACAGTGGCAGCAGAAGGTGATGGCACAGGGCCATTGGCAACAGAGCGATGGAATGAACGATGGCACAATGAACAACAGTGGCCAGAGTGAACAGTGAGCAGCTGGAGGAACGAGCAAGGTGCCTTCTTGCCCCCCACCTGGGAGGTGAACTCATGTGAAAGCACCTCTGAACTCATGGTGAAAGACTCAACAGTTGAAAAAGTGAAGAATTCTCTCACCACATTAAAAAAATTTGCATACATGGCTGATGAATGCACCGATGCAAATAGACATCAAGTATTCAGCCATTGTGTACGTTATTATGATGTCCGTGGTAGGCCAGTAGATTCATTTCTAGATGTTCAAGTTATAGAAGACATATCAGCTGCATCTATGATAACCCACATCTTAGAAGAGTTAAATGCTTGTCAATGAGACCCCAAACAGATGGCTGCTTGTGCATTGATGGAGCTGCATACTTCTTTGGAAGACATGGTGGAGTACAAGCTTTGCTCAAAGAAAAGTGTAACCCTAATCTCTCCTATACACACTGCAGAGGCCATCTACTCCAATTCGCACTAGTACAAGCTGTAGACTCTTCAAAAGACATTTAAAAGGCTATACATTTAATATCTTCATTATATTCTTTTTTCAGCAAGAGTCCAAAATGACTGAATATCTTGGAAAATATAGAAGATACACTGCGACTGAGGTTCAAATTAGTCCAATCTGGAAAAACCCTCTGGCTTTCTCATGAGCGATCCTTGGCTGTTGTCTTAAAATTACTCCAGATGTTATTACTGGCTTTGGAAAGTATCTACCAAGATGGGATGGATCTAAGTAGTGAGGCTGGTGGATTACTTTTGCTACTACATTCAGAGAAGACTATTGCCATTTTCTTTCTTGTAAGTCTACTGTTGAAATCATTTGGGTCATTAAACAATGCCATCCCCGCATCTGCAACAACAGTAGTAGATCTTTGTCCAGCAATGGAAGCTACATTTGGATCAATCAGAGAGCTATCCATTGAAAAAGTACTGGAAGAAGCAAAGACTTCAGTCAAGAAGTTGACTAATGAAGGCATTTATATGATCCTTAAGTGAAGAGGTCATGAAGTGTTTGTTAAGACAACTGAGAAAAGCCACACAGGCTAGATACCCTTAAAAATCGACAACACGACTTCTAGATTCTATTCAACTGTATGTAGCTTTAACAGATCCCGTCCTATATAAAACACAGACCAGTTGAGTGAGTGAGGGCCACTACCACCATGGGGCGCATGTCTCAGGAAGCAATAAGAATTTGAACAGAGTGAATAGTCATATGACGAATGAAGATTGACTTCAACTTTTTTTAAATCAATCACTAAGTGCTCGACTCCAATCTTTAGCTATGATGTCTGGATGCAAAAGAAAGTAGGAAGTCATCTCTTGCGACT
>NC_133770.1:263787219-263797575 GCF_003597395.2 Chelonoidis abingdonii | reverse complement strand
CTAAACAATCCCAGTGCCCTCAGCCTCTCCTAATAAGTCATGTGCTCCAGACCCCTAATCATTTTTGTTGCCCTCTGCTGGACTCTTTCCAATTTTTCCACATTCTTCTTGTAGTGTGGGGCCCAAAACTGAACACAATACTCCAGATGAAGGCTTGAGTAGCCAACTTTAATTTGTGTGATGATTTTAAAAAGGGAGTTAAATCTAATAAAATTGTCCTGAAACATTTTTCAGCTTTTACTGTGGTGCCATACAGACCACCTGCACCTTCATGGTCTCACCCCTCATCGGCCCTGACCTCTCCCCCCTCATGTAAATTTGACCCCCCTCCATTTCAATTCCTGGGGAAAACACTGAAAGTGACCACTTTCCTGTACTTCTAATACATCAAGGTAAAGGCAATGTTGAGGATGGAGGAAGGCCCCCCACTTAGACTATTTAAAAATATTAAACTGGGAACTATTTAGAAGCAAATGAAATGAAAATATTAATGAACAATGTATGAGCCACAATGTTGAGGAGGTTAGTAATAACATAACAAAGGAAATCACAATGGCAGCAAAATTTGCTATACCTAAGACGTCAAGACACCCTAGAAAGGTAGAAACCATGTACCATTGTGGAATGAGGAGTGTAAAACAGCAGGTAAAGGAACAAGGCACATAAAAAAGCAAAAAATACGACTAATACTGAGGACTTAATGAAATATAAAAGAAACAAGGCAATTGTGCAAAGGACTATAAAAAAGGCAAAAAGAGAAAGGTGAAGAAAGTACTGTGGGAAAATAAAGATACTAAAACAGACGTATGTAGGCATATTAGGACAACACATTGAATACAGAGTAAGAGTAATTTTATACCAGACCTCATTATAGAAGGCCAAGGGATAAAAGGCTCTACTGAAGAAAAAGTGGAAGCCCTCACAGAAATATTCTACAAATGTTAGTAATGGTGAAAGTCAAAGTATAGAAAGCTGTGCTGGGGTGGGGGGGAATTCACTGAAGAAATCATGACAATTGGGCAAGGTGGCAGGAAGATGATAGGATATTAAAATGAAAACTGTGAGGGAACTTCAAAAAGCTACATCTAAACACAAAAAACGCACCACAAAACTCTGCACCAGGCAAGGATGGCATATGTAACAGAATGTAAAAACACCTGAATGAAGGGAATGTGAAAATATTGCTACAACTGTACAACAGTATATGAAGGAAGAGGTTACTCCTGGGAGAATTCTGCACCAAAAAATTAAAATTTCTGCAAAACTTTGCATATTTTATGTATCAAAATAATGCAATATCAATACCAGCTTCACTTATTTTGGTAATTTATTTAAACTACCATACAGGGGAAAAAAATCACAATAACTATTCAGCATTTCCAAAACACATCAGAGTTACAAATACTTGGTAACCAATACCTCGCATTCCAGTTATAATCCTGGATTTTCATTTAAATTATATTACAGAACACCAAACACCAAAATAAAAGTGAAGTAGAATGTTATTTTAAATTGCTCAGACTTTCACACATGCAAGTCATACACTTTTGCTAATCATTGTCCTGCATTTTTTTAAAATGGGTAAGTACAATAGATCTTGAGTTGTAATCTAACCCCATTGTGCGTCTGGCACAGGAAAAAAGCGAGAAAGCACATAGATCCTCCTAGTTGAGGACTCCCTTACTGTCATTTATGTAACCCCTTTGGGGTCTAGAGAGCATGGCCCCTTTAAATCTTTTTCCCAGGGTGGAGGGGGAGACTAAGAAAAAAGGAGGGAAACTCCAGGGGGCAGGTCTGGAGCTCCAGGGAGGGAGAGGGCAGCGGGCAGGCCCTGCAGAAGGAAGCAGGGAGAACTTGCCTGAGGCCTGAAGAGGACAGGCCCGATCGGGGACAGCCCAGGACAGGAGCCAGGAGGAGCACTGTGCCGGGGGGAATCGCCCGAGAAGGACAGGCTGGAGCTGGACCCAGTATCACGGCTGCCCAGAGCTGCGTGGGGCTATGAGTACTGGGGCTTGTGACTCTGCACTGGGAACACGGAAGGAAGTTGCTAGATAGTTAAGTGGGGAGGTGGTCGCTCTGTGTGGCTTTGCAGAGAGCGGCAGAAGAGGGCACTGGAGGGGTTTGCTGGGGAGAGTTCACTGGTGCCCAAGATGACCAGGAGCACCCCAGGCTCACCACTAGACTGGAACTTTGCTCAGGCCTCCTGAACTCTGTGCGCAGACACATTTGTCAGTGTCTGCCCTTCCAGACTGTGCTACCACTGGGCCTGTGGGGCCTTGGTTTGAATGCTGCCCTGTTTTACAGCTCCCCTTATATTTCCCTTTGTTGTATTTCTCCTCTCATCCCTCTGTAAATAAATACTTCCTTTTGTTATATCCACTGTACTTTTCCTGTGGGTGTGTGTGTTCACTCTGGGGGGTTTGGAACAGGTGCCCCTGGGGTGGAAGGGATTTCTCCTGCAGCATGCCTGCACGCGCTGTCTCTTGGCCAGAGCTGCCTGCAGAATAGACTCCATCTTGGCCACAAGGGCGCTAAAGCTGCTTTACACCACTATGGCAATGTAAAGGAGCCTTAAAACATTTACACACATTTTAGCCTCCTGGAGGAATTGACTAAGGGCTTGGCTACACTTGGAAGTTGCAGCGCTGGTGAAGGGGTTACAGCGTTGCAACTTACTCGGTGTCCACACTTACAAAGCTCAACCAGCGCTGCAACTCCCTGGCTGCACTCCTGGTCTGCTACGGGTGTAGCGAATCCAGCGCTGGTGATGCAGCGCTGCTCATCAGGTGTGGACACTCACCAGCGCTGTTATTGGCCTCCAGGGTATTAAGAGGTATCCCAGAATTCCTGTCTACAACAAACCGGAAGGTACTCCCCGGAGCTACCAAACACAGCTGCTCTTTGCTCCAGCGAGCGAGCCGAGCCGAGGCTTTGGAATGTTCACAGCTGTTTGCTTGAGGAGACAAACAGCACGGCGGGGGGGAGGGAGTCCGTCGGAGAAGCTGCTTATCTGGTCTGAAGCCTTTTTACATTTAAGAGTGATTGAGAGAGGGGTGGGGGAAATGGCCAGAATTTGCAAGGCAGGGAGCTGTCACACAGTGTCTGCTCCAAAAATCCACTCTCTCTGTCTCCCCGACGCTCCCTGTCACACTCCACCCCACCCCCCTCTTTTGAAAAGCACGTTGCAGCCACTTGAACGCTGGGATAGCTGCCCACAATGCACCACTCCCAACAGCGCTGCAAATGCTGCAAATGTGGCCACACTGCAGCGCTGGTAGCTGTGAGTGTGGCCACACTGCAGCGCTGTTCCTACACAGCTGTACGACCACAGCTGTAACTCCCAGCGCTGCACATTTCCAAGTGTAGCCATACCCTAAGAATAGGAACAATTAACTGATAATGGGAACATTAGCAGCCTGCCTTGTTAGTTGTTACATTTCTCCTCTGTCTCAGTGGACAACAGAGCCTGACTCACAAAGCCCTGCCCCTCCAAGCCAGGGGTCTCTGTCCCTCTCACTCATTTGCACACAGGCACATGCCCAGCCACACCCCCTTAATGTCTCTCCATGCACGCTTGCCTGCCTAATCTCCCTTTCCCCGCAATGATTTACATCTCTGCTGGCTGCTCCGGGCAGATACGCCCAGGCTGCCACGGAAGGGGCACGTGTTCCCCACAGATTTCTTTGCTCCCCCATTTTTCTGCTGTGGAGCAAAGAAATCTGCAGACAGTAGGAATAAGGGATAAGAGGTGAGATGCCAATGGAGTGGAAACATGGGGTTGGAGTCCCAGTATAGAAACCAGGTAAACTGAACAAGACCTGATGCATACAGGCCAATTTCCCTTACAACATGTATGGATAAAGCCATGGAAAGATTATCACATTTAGAGAGAAATGGACTTACAGAAAACATGCACAGTGGATTCAGGAGGGGAAGGAATACTGTTGATCATATAGTAAATGTAAAGATGGAAATAAAGTATAAGAAATATATGATAGAAGCTTTCCTAGATATTGAAAAACCATATGATGTTATGGAGAGAGAGCTAATTATGTAAAATAGCATCTGTGGGCGTAGAAGAAAATATATATATAGATGGACAAAGGATTTCTTAAGTAAGAACTGTGCAGATCTGAGTAGGGACAGCCTACTCCAGCATATACAGTCACAAATGGCACTCCACAGGGGGATGTCATCTGCCCAACTAAGGTGACCAGACAGCAAATGTGAAAAATCGGGACAGGGGTGGGGGGTAATAGGAGCCTATATAAGAAAAAGACTCAAAAATCAGGACTGTCCCTATAAAATCGGGACATCTGGTCACCCTATGCCCAACCTTACTCAATGTAATGATAAACAATCTCCCAAAAAGGATGTGTAGGAATAGGTATTTCATCATTTCCAGATGACTGCACCATATGGGCTAAAATGGAAACCAGGAAATAGATGAGAAGTAAATTAATGAAGCGCTTAGAAAAAGGGCAGAATGGGAAATGGAGGTCTTTATTTAACTCTGAAAATTAAAAATGATATTCATTAATGGGAACATTAAAAAGGATTGTAAACTTCCTCTATAGGGATTTGTAAGACGGTTGTGGCTCTCTCCTCGTCTGTTAGGGCGGAGACCACACCCCCTTCGCTATGACACTTCTAGCCCACTTCAGTTCAGGGGGAAATCAGCTCACAGTTAGTGTCCCAGGTTTGCAGTCAGGCCGAGCTGCCACAAGGCTACAGGCCCAGAGCCCTCAATCAGGGTGACACACAATTAAAGGCTCTGGCTAGGGGTCTGGGGGAGCCGCAAGAAGTCTCTCTGCTCGGGTCCTCAATCCAGGCAAGGCAGTAGTCCAGCAGGGGCTCTGACCTACAGTCAGTCAGGCAGAGTAGTAGGGAGTCTATTCACCAAGGCCCTCAGTCAAGGCAGGGCAGCAATCAGTTCAGGTAAGGAGCTCTGGCCTGCAGCCAGGCAGAGTAACAGTGGGATTTGTTTGCCCAAGGCCCTCAATCAGGGCATGGCAGCAATTAGTTCAGTCTAGGGGAGATTAGCTCTCTAATGGGAGAGTCAGCAAACCATCTGGCCGCCCTAGTTCGGGTGGCTGTCAGACCAATGCAGGCCTTCTGACCACAAAGTGGGGAGGCTGCCACCCCTGACGGTGGAGTGTGGCAGGGAGTAGGGGGACATAGGCCCGCCCGCTCCACTGTGTCCCAGCCCAGGGCCGTAACAGTGGCAGAGTGGTCTGCCACTGGGTCAGTGGGGAAATCCGACCACAACACACTGGCCAGCTTGCAATCAGTCACACAGCCAAACCCTAACTGGCTTCCCTGGGCTCCTTCCTACACTCCCAGTCCAGGGGTCCCTGGGTTCCGGGGTTGTCATTGGTCTCGCTTGAGTAAATGGCTAGCCACAGCACCAACAGCTCCTTGGTGTCCCTAGTGTCTGGCAGCTCAGCAGTCCGCCTGGTTTCTGGCACTGTCGCAGCCTCTGTCAGGTCCGGGCTCCAGCAGTGGGAGAGAGACATCCTGCTTCTCTGGCAGCTCTGCCTCGACTGAGCTAGAGGACCAGCCTTTTATACTTCCTGTTCCTGCCCCGCTCCTCTGCTTCCACCGGGGTGGCCATGGGTATCCTGGTTCTGCTCACCAGGGAGTGGTTGAACTCTCTCCCCGTCCGTCAGGGTGGGAGACCACGCCCCCTTTGCTACAGGATAGCAGGTTAATATAGTTAAAAGCTACAAATTCCTTGGTTGTGATGTTTGACAGCAAACTAACACAGAAGGATCATTTTGCAAATATTGTAGATAAACGTAAAGGTAAAATCAATCTACTTTAAAGTACCTCTGGAGCCAGCTGTGGTGTGGATAAGAAAGCAAAGTAATACTTTATAAAGCATTAATAAGACTAATCATTGACTATGGACACCAAGCATTTAGTTGACCATCAAAAATGAACCCAAGGAAACTAGATTCAATCTAAGTCAAGGCATTATGCATCTTACGTGGTGCCTTCATCATGACCCCTTTGTGTAATGCAGATAGCTGCCAGTGAAATGCTTGTATTGTTAAGAATGAAATTATTGGACTTAACCTTTTGGGCAACAAAAAGTAATTGGAAACACAGAGGATGAAAAACACTAAACAAATAGATGAAGAATTCTGGGAATTCAGTGAACAACATTGGGGAAACAACAAAAAATGCTTCATGTTACTAGAATTAAAGTACACACAAAGGAACTACGAGAAAAGAAAGAACTAGAAGAAATTAGTATAAATAGCCATGGGGAAAATGTTACAGATGGAAAAAAAACCTGAAATGTAGAACCATATAATGAAATTAAAAGGCGAAAAAAAGAGATAAATATATGAAATATATAGCAAATTGATCTATAGCTAATAAATGGGACAAACATTGCCAAATATTTACAGATGGGTCTAAAGATGAGAAAGCCTCACAGCATTCTGCATCCCAGCACTTGGAATAAAGAAATCCATTAGACTATCAAAATCTGTAGCTGTTTTGGCAGACAAACTAGCAGGGATAATGTTGGCATTTTAGTGGATACTCAGTGTGCAACCAACATCCATTGTCATCTTGTGAGATTCAGTATTAGAATGACTAGCAATCAAATCAGAATTCAGATAGCAGAAGTTATATAATTAATTCACATTGTTACTAACAGAACTGGCACAGATGGGAGTAATCACTGAAATAGCATGGATTCCCGCGCAGGCTGGGATAGCAGGAAGGTAGGTGGCAGACACAGCAGCAAAAAATGCTGGGGGTAAAAATTGACTTATCCCTTTACGTAAACAGGAGTTTAAAAACCTCATTAAAGATGAACTAAGGAGTAGCAGGAAGTATGAACAAAGGAGATGGGGGAGAGATTCCAGGAAGTATTCCCTAGAATAAAAAAACACTGACATATTGAAAGAACCAGGGAGAGAGTGAAGTAGTTCTACTCCACATACTTGCCAGACACTGTGGCTTAAACAGTAACTTGCCCTTCATTAATAAGCACAAAGATAGGCTATGAGAGACATGCAAGGTCAAAAAAATGGTTGATCTCATCCTGTGGGAGTGTAAAGAGTATAATACTGATTGGAGAATTTTGTCTGACAAACTCAGGCACCCAAAAGTGACAAAGATTATGCTAAAATGCCTCGTAAAAGCATAAGGAAAATGAGGCACCATTAAGAAAGCAATATTACAATTTTTTAAAAATAGTGAGCAAAAGAGACTGACTATATCATTAAATCCAGCTTGGCAGTTATAGACTCAGAATGTGAGTCTGTTATTCCATAAAATACAAAAAGTGGGGGTTCAGTCAGGATAAGAACAGGAGAAAGCTACCTGAAAATGTAAGATTGGCAGGGGCCAGGAAACTCCAGTAAGAAGTTGGAGATGGTTTCCGGGGGAAGGTAAGAGAGCAGCAGAGGGATTTGCTGGCTGACTTAAGCTGGAGAGCTGAAGCTAAGGGCCAAAGAAGGCTGAAGGAGGAGAGGGGCTTGCCTGCTGATGTCTCCATGCTGGAGAGCTGGAGCCAGTGGACTGCTGAGGGCCAGGGAGAGTGAAGGCGACGATGAACTCCTAGCAGAGAAGCAGTGAGAGGCAAAAAGGCATCCTTTAAAAAGTGGAAGATAGATCCTAATGAGGAAAATAGAAAATAGTATAAATTCTGGCAAAAGAAGTATAAAAATATAATTAGAAAGACCAAAAGAGAATTTGAAGAACAACTAGCCAAAGACTCCAAAAGTAATAGCAAATTTTTTTTAAATACATCAGAAGCAGAAAGCCTGCTAAACAACCAGCGGGGCCACTGGACAACTGAGATGCTAAAGGAGCACTCAAAGATGATAAGGCCATTGCGGAGAAACTAAATGAATTCTTTGCATTGGTCTTCACTGTTGAGGATGTGAGGGAGATTCCCAAACCTGAGCCATTCTTTTTGGGTGACAGATCTGAGGAACTGTCCCAAATTGAGGGGCTTAGAGGAGATATTCGAAACAAATTGATAAACTAAAGAGTAATAAGCTCCAGGACCTGATGGTATTATACCAAAGTCTGAAGGAATTCAAATGTGAAATTGCAGAACTAACTAACAGGGGGGTGTCATCTGTAAACATTCATTTAAATCAGGTTCTGTACCAAATGACTGGAAGGATAGCTAACGTGACATGCCAATTTTTAAAAAGAGGGCTCCAGAGGAGTGACCTGGCAACTCACAGGCCAAGTAAAGCATCACTTCAGTCGCAGGAAATTGGTTGAAACTATCATATAAGAACAAAATTGTCAGAACACATAGATGAACATAATTTGTTGGGAAATAGTCAACATGTTTTTTGTAAAGGAAATCATGCTACCAAAACTACTACTAGAATTCTTTGAGGGGGTCAACAAGCATGCGGAACAAAGGAGATCCAGTGATATAGTGTATTAAGATTTTAGAAAGCCTTGACAAGGCCCCTCACCAAAAGGTTCTAAGCAAAATAAGCAGTTCACGGGATAAAGGGAAGGTTTTCTCATGGTTGGTAACTGGTTAAAGATAGGAACAAGGGTGGAATAAATGGTCAGTTTTCAGGAATGAGAGAGGTAATGAGTGGGTGCCACCCGGGATCTGAACTGGGTCAGTCCTATCAACATATTCATAAATGATAGCTGAAAAAGGGGTAAATAGTGAGGGCGATCAAAAAGTGAGAGATACAAACTTGTCTCAAAGATAGTTAAGCCCTCCAGCAGACTGTGAAGAAGGCTACAAAGGATCCACAAAACTGGGTGACTGGGCAATAAAATGGCAGATGAAATTTACTGTTGATAAAATGACAAAGTAATGATTGAAAAACATAATCGAATATACATATCCAGTGATGGGGCCTAAATTAGCTGTTACCACTTGTGGCAAATTGCCGGACTGTTTCTGGGTCTTGGTTTCTCTTCTACTGGGGTCAGGTTCAGAGGCGATATTGCTTGCCCTCTGAACCATTCTAATCACTCCCATAGTGTCATTGAGAGGGAGTGGAGAGGGAGGGACCTGGCCGCCCTCAACCAGCCCAACCCAGGGGCCCTGGGGTTAGTGGTAAATCGAACACTTGACTAAGCGGTTTCTTCCCCTGGGTTACTTCCCTCTCATACTGTCAGCTTGTGAAGGGCTTCTCGTCTCTCTTCTATACGAAGCCTGGTGTCCCCTACCTAGGGTTTTCTGTTGGGCCTCCCAATCCACCGCAGCATCTCCCCAAACCTTCTATTCTCTCTGACAAACTCTCTCTCTGCAGAGTCGCACTCTGCTCAAATCCAACCTTTCTCCTTCAACTACCCCCTCCGTCTGACTGAAGCAGGGTTTGATAATCCCCATGACTGGGAGTCAGGTGCTCTAAACTGAAGTCAGGTGCTACTAATTGGAGTCAGGTGCTCATACTGGAGTCAGGTGCTCTAAGTGAAGTCAGTGCTCTAAGCAGGTGCTCTAGTTGCCTACAAGCAGTGCTCTAGGGCCTTGCAGTTATCTAAAGCAATACCTTCCTCCCTTGGCAGGGAATAAGGCCCCCTGCTAACACTCTTCATGCTGACCTTCGGCCATGCTATATCAACATATCCCCCCCCCCGCTCAACACCAAAGGGGTTGGGCTACCCTCGGACGAGAGGCAGTGTTGGCCGAGAGGCCATTCAGCGTATGCCCTGGTTGGCTTCAGCCTATGCTGGACCGAAAATGGAAAGTTGCAAGGAGAGGAACCACCGCGTCCACTCTGACGCGTTCTTTCCTTGTTCCTATGCAATCCACTGGAGGCGGGGCGTGACAGTCACAAGGGTAACCGCCGCCCCAGGAGATAGTAGCGGAGAGTCTCTATTAGCCATTATTCGCCAGAACATCTTTCAACAACAGCGTATTTTTGTTCCCTGGGAGGAGCTTCCAGCTGAGGTACAAGATGGGGTGCTCTCCTCCCTACCATCTGGGAAAGGACGGCACCGAGTCCCACCTCCGAGGCGTCCGTGCTAGCAGGATGAATTCCTCTCGAAGTCTGGGGCCATGAGTAACCGGATGGCAGCATAGGGCTGTCCGCAAATTGCAAATGCTGCTTCCGCCGCATCTGTCCACTCACTATCTCGGGGCCCCGAGCTTTATCAGATCCGTCATGGCCCCGCTCTTGTGGCAAAATAGGGATGAATTCCGATATGTATCCACTAATAGCCCAAAAATGCTCTGACCTGCTTCTTGCGGATTGGTCGATGGCCATCCTTGTATTGCCTCCACCTGTCCATTGGGGGCTTCACACACCCTCATCCCTACGACATGCCCGGAGGTATTTGGGCCTCAGCTAGTCCTATCAATCACCATTTCAGAGGATTAAGCGGTGAGAACCAGCCTTTCGCAAA
>NC_133770.1:263685555-263781412 GCF_003597395.2 Chelonoidis abingdonii | reverse complement strand
CAGAAAGAGATCTTGGAGTCATTGTGGATAGTTTTCTGAAAACATCCACGCAATGTGCGGTGGCCGTCAAAAAAACTGAACAGAATGTTGGGAATCATCAAGAAAGGTATAGATAATAAGACAGAAAATATCATATTGCCTCTATAGAAGTCCATGGTAAGCTCACACTTTGAATACTGCTTGCAGATGTGGTGGCTCCATCTCAAAAAAGATATACTGGAATTGGAAACGATCCAGAAAAGGACAACAATGATTAGGGGTATAGAACGGCTTCCATATGAGGAGAGATTAATAAGACTGGGACTTTTCAGCTTGGAAAAGAGGTGACTAAGGGGGGATATGATACAGGTCTATAAAATCATGAGTGGTATAGCAAAAGTAAATAAGGAAATGTTATTTAACTCCTTCTCATAATACAAGAACAAGGGTCCACCAAATGAAATTAATAGGTAGCAGGTTTAAAACAAACACAAGCAAGTATTTTTTTCATTGTCAACCTCTGGAACTCCTTGCCAGAGGGTGTTGTGAAGGCCAATATTATAATGGGGTTCAAAGGGGAGTGACATAGATTCCTGGAAGATAGGTCCATCAGTGGCTATTAGCTTGAAGTGGACTCTGTTATATAGACTGTCTACAGTTTTGTTCAATGGCTCTGAGCACCTGCACTATAAAATTGTTCCAGCACTCCTGAAGAGAGGGCATGGGCGGCAGCATGTGAAGGTTCCCCTGGGGGAGGCTAGCTCCTTGTCCCACCTCTTCTGCCCACGGCCCCACCCTCGGTCTGCCCCCGCTGTGCTCCAGCCGCCGTCACCCCTCCCCACTGCTGCTTGCCATGTCCCTCTTCTCCTCCACTGCCCCATGAGGTGTCCCCCACCCCAATACTTCCTGCATCCCTGCTCACCCACCCCCGCCCCCAAGAGGGAGGGGAGTGGAGGAGATGAGGGACATGGCGAGCGTGGGGTCTTGAGGGGGTGGAGGGACACAGCGAGCGGCAGGGGGGGTCTCATGGGAAGGGAATGGAGGAGAGGAGGGACATAGCAGGGGGCAGGCAGCCTCATGGGGTGGGAGGGTGGAGGAGAGGAGGGACGTGTCAAGTGTGGGGGTCTTGCAGAGAGGGGATGGAGGAGAGGAGTGCATGAGGGGGACCTCTGGAGTGGGGGAAGGAGTGGAGGAGAGGAGCAAGGAGGGACTCACCAGGTAGCGGCAGGTGGTGAAGGCCTCTGGGAAGGGGCGGAACAGGGAGGGGAAGAGTCGAAGCACAGGTGGGGACACCACAGTCCAGGCATCCAGTGGTGGGTTGGCGGCAGCTGCATCAGGGGAGTCTTAGCCCCCCCTGACCTATTATACCCACTACCCATGTGAGAGGGGTTGCACTCCACCTGGAAATGCTGGGGGCTTGTCCTGCCAGAAGACCAGGAGAGGACCGAAGAGCCCTGCTATGGCAGAAGATGCTGGAGCATGGTATATGCCAGTGGCTCTCAACCTGTGGTCTACAGACCCTTAGTGGTTCACCAATATAATCAAGGGGGTCTGCGAATGTGCCAGCAACTACATAATAATAAATGGCACACCATGCTGACACTTCCAATCGCACATTCCAAGTTGATAGCGACTTGGCACTGTTCATATATCACCTAGCAACGCAGTAATTTGTCATTGAAGACATCAATTTGTGAAAATTGAGAACTGTGCACAGGAATACAAATCTGATGTGTTTAAATTACTGAAGTAAAAGCTCAGGTTCTACATTTTTTATCTGTCACGTGCCAATCACCCATCTGGTTTACGCCAGTTATGTCGTACACATCAGTTTGACGTGGACCTTGTAATTCAGTACAGGGTGAAAAACGCTAGTGATCATTTCAGCTGCAACTGTGAAATATAATTAATTCATGTAATTTCTATAATAGATAAGTTTGCTATTTGTAAAACGACTCAGTCTACTTTGGCAGTTCATGAAGCAGAAAACATCTCAAATAAGACAGAAGAGAAAGAAAGAAGCAAAATTGAACCCCTTTCAAAAAAGAAACTGGAGAAATATGACTGCTACATTAAACTCGGTCTTGTGTGTGTGTATGTGTCAGTGGAGAATCAAGACCACAGTGTGCAATTTGTGGAGAAGTACTTTCTAATGAAGCACTTAAGCTGGCAAAACTTACAAGACATCTGAGGTCTTTGCATGAGGAAAGCATTGACAAGCCAGTGGAGTACTTTGAAAGGCAGCGGGATTGCCTACTAAAAACAAACAAACAAAAAGACTATACAAACTGTGTAACTGTACAAGGCTCTCAAAGCATCCTACAAGGTTGCAATTAGAATTGCTAAAAACAGAAAACCACATACAGTTGCTGAAACTTTGCTGGTGCCAGCTGCAATGCCAATGGATATGTGCCATGAAATATTAGGGGACAAAGCTGTTAATAAACTGAAGAATGTGCTAGTATCAAACAACACCATTAAAAGGTAAATTACAGATGTTGCAGTTGATGCAAAGACCAGTTGTTACACAGGATTCAAGCAAGTGGGAAATACAGCTTACAACTGGACAAATCTTTGGATGTGTCAGGTGAGGTTCAGCTGTTCGGTTTATGTGCGATACATCTGTGATGAGAAAATAGATCTTTTTTGCAGATCACTACTGACAAAAATGACAAGTGATAAGATTTTTACGTGTCTGGATAATTTCATGATGAGTGCAACAGCTTAGACTGAGGGCAGTGGTATGGTGTATGCACAGACAGGGCTGCTGCTATGATGGGAGGCATAATGGGGTTGCAAAAAAAATTACAGGGATGTTGCACCATTCACAAAAGTAACACTTTGCATGCTTCACAGGGAAAACCTAGTCATGAGGAAGATGTCAGATGACCTGAAAGATGTACTTGATGAAACAATAAAAGTTGCTAACTTTATCAAAGCAAACCCATTTCTTGCATGTACTTTTTCAAGCAATGTGGTGCAAAAATGGGTGAATTGTATTACAACCATCTCCTGCACACTAAGGCATGGGCGGTGTTTATAAGAGACTTGGGAAGTCTAAGCTTCTCCAAAAAAGGCTGGCCATGCAGGAAGTCAAATGCCGTGGAACACTGGAGGCAAAACTTCCTAAAAGTGCAGCGGGGTGGGCGCACCACTGGCTCCTGGACCGTAGCCCCACCTGCACTCTGCCCGACGCTCTGCCCCTGTTGGCCTCTTCCCCATGGCTCCACCCTCACTCTGCCTCTTCCCCCTAAGTGTTCCCTGTCCACCGCTTGCGCCTCTCCACAAAGAATCAAGTGAGCAGCCAGCTGGCGAGTAGGTGGGCCTCACGGGAAGAGGCGGACAGGAGTGTAGGGGGGAAGAGGCGGAGCAAGAGTAGGGCCTCAGGGAAGTGATGGGGCCCCAGGGCCCCAGTCTGGGAGCTGACAGCCCCTGCCACTTCTAGGGAGCTTCCAGAACTCATGTGTAAGCCTCTCGAAATGGAAAACTCACACGCTGGCTATGCACGGAGGTCAGATTGCTTTCCAAGGGAAACGTTTTGAATTGTGTTTTTGAGCTTCATGAGTTTCTGAAGGTATTTTTGGAAGAGAAAGTGCACAAAGCAGCAAGTGATATCTTTGTTCACTTGAATCAAATTTATATTAGCATGGAAAGACACCAGTCAACTCTTATCACACTGTCAAACAAAGTGACTGCGTTCCTTGAGATCTATGGCAGAAGTGAGTGCACAAAGGGAACGTGGGCATATTTCCACTCCTTCCAAATTTTTTGAACTTTGATGGAGACAAGGCCACGCACCTGACTATGTGCTATTATGATTGAACACATGGAGTCTCTTCTTTACCAGTTTGAATGTACTTTAGCAACATGGTAAGTGATACTGACATATCGATCACAAATCCCTTTTTATCTACTAATGTGAAATTGGTTGAAATGATTCCTAAGGAGGAGAAGGAGTTTATTGAGATGAGAAACAACACCAATATGAAATGTGCCCATGAAACCATGCCTGTTGCTGAATTCTGGTTGCATATATGTAGTGAATTTCTCAATCTCGTTATCCATGCTCTGAGAGTCCTCCTTCCATTTGCTACCACTTACCTTTGTGAAAATGGATTCTCAGCCCTGATCAGCATTAAAAGCAAACACCATTCAAGAATAAATGTTGGAGATGACCTTCACACTTGCCCAACTGAAATTACTTCTCAACTGGACAAGCTGTGTATGCTAAACAAGCCCAAGGATCACATTAGTATCAGGTAAGCTGTCAATATTTTAATTTGCTATGTCTTTTGTTGATCTGTTCAAGTAGTTTCTCTACAGTAATATTTGTGATAACTTATTAAAGTAACATGAAAGAAATAAATTACAAACAACAAAATAATGAAGAGGCAGTTGGAGGTCGGCAGGTTTGTCTATTTAAGTTTAGGGGTCTCTGGGTAAAAACAGGTTGAGAACCACTGTTCTGTGTAATGTCAATAGATTAAAGAACTACAGTCTGTACACTGGGTCTGAGAAGTACTGTAGACTGTTTGAGACTTCTGTTTTATGGATTATCTGAACTATATTTAATAATACCTAGTACCCAAGGAGGGTATTAGTGAGTGAAGAAAGCTTATCTGGAGTTCCTAGGGACTCTGAAGGGAAGCTGAGGCAGGTGCACTTGTCGTATCACAGGGAGGCTGTTGGGGGAGGAGGGAGGATGTACCTTATCACAAACTCCAACATGGTTGACCCAGACATGCCAAAGAGTGAAATTCACATGTGCAGCCAGAGGATTTTCAGGTAGCCTGTTGTCACAGAAAGTGAGTGGCTCAAGGCAACAGACTGTGGCCCTTAAAACTGAGCACCTATGTACTGTGAGTTTGAGCGCTAGCCTTGGCAGCTTTCAGAAAAGGTGTGTTGTGCATGTTACTTGCTCTGGGCCTGCATTCTGCAGGGGGCTTCTTTAGAAAGCTCTCCCCTGAGACCAAAACTTAATGCAGATTTTACTGTAGAAGTGTGACTCTGTCTTCACTACCCGCCGGATCAGCGGGCGGTGATCGATCCAGTGGGGATCAATTTATCGTGTCTAGTCTTGATGCGATATATCAACCCCAGAGTGCTCTCCTGTACTCCAGTGCTGCAAGAGGCGCAAGCAGAGTCGACGGGGAGCAGCGCAGTCGACTCACCGCAGTGAAGACACCACGGTAAGTCAATCTAAGTATGTCAACTTCAGCTACCTTATTCACATAGCTGAAGTTGCGTAACTTAGATTGATCCTCACCCCCAGTGTAGACCAGGGCTAAGAGCCCCTTCAGCGCCCAACAGCACTCCAACCAATCCTCTTTAGAGACAGCAGACGTGGTCATTTCTGTAGCATCTAGTGACAGGATACTGCAGAGGAACATTCTTCCAGGGGTTTGGGAACTGGGGGGCACCAAGAGTTACATGCAAGGCAAGGAAAGGACTGGCAGGGTCCGGAGGAGTTTGTTGGGCTGGATGACAGACTGGAGTGGCAGGGAGCTGACACCATTTAGTAGCAGAAAATCTCTCTTGCTGAGGGGTAAGAGGTGACCCATAGTTCAGGATGCCCCAAGAGAGCCTCACAAGAAGTATTGTCTAGGAATACAACATTAAATCAATAAAGGGAAGGCAGGCTAATGTAATCATAACTTACTCTCGTCACCCATTTCCTGAATGGGACAGTGTGATCAAAGAAAAGCAAGTCCTTGGGTCATTTGGTCAAGGGGTTCCTGACACAGCACCCGCCATTGAATCTGTTTCCCCATGTTAAGTATCCTCACACTTTCTATGGGTCATCTTGATTATCACTTCAAAAGTTTTTTTTTCTCCTGCTGATGATAGCTCATCTCAATTGATTGACCTCTTACAGTTGGTATGGCTACTTCCACCTTTTCATGTTCTCTGTATGTATAAATATCTTCTAACTGTATGTTCCAGTCTATGCATGCGATGAAGTGGGCTGTAGCCCACAAAAGCTTATGCTCAAATAAATTTGTTAGTCTCTAAGATGCCACAATTACTCCTGTTCTTTTTGTGGATACAGACTAACACGGCTGCTACTCTGAAATCAACATACCCAGATTCTTATAACTTTGATGACGAGATAGGGAAAAATCTAAAGCTCTTCATGAAGTGTCTAGCATGGACTGTACCAGTATCAGTTATTGAATAGGACCAAGGACAAGTTTAGACATATTTGAAATAATTGTACTACACAAGCTTACAGGCAGTAAACATCTGTGCAAGTTACTGCTTCCTCACAGATCCTTGAAAGACATGCACAGTATAGCCCTGCATCCCAACCTGAACCCAACAGTACCTGACTACAAGGGCCAAGTGGGAAAAGAACCAGACCCTCTCAGGCCTGGGTTGTTTCTCCTCCTCCTGCCTGTGGCAGAAGTGTGTGCTCTGCTCTGGCCAGGCACTGCACCTGGATGGAAAAAGGGAAATTCAGGTAGGAAGTGACCCAGGGAGGCAGCCATTTACCACCACAAGGAGTAGAACTTCACTGCCCACCATTGGGCCTGGATCAGAGCCTGTTGGAAAGGCTGGGCTTGGGCTCCCCTATGAATCCTTTAAGGTGGGACAACAGGAGTCTACCCCTCAGCGGAGAATCTGGCTGGGGATGGTCCTGAATACACAAGGGTCCAGACCCTAATCCCAGAGCTAAGGAGAAAGCTTAAAGTCCTTGTAGGCCTCAAAAGACTTTTTATTAGAGTTTTTTGTATACCCCAGAAGGGGTGGACTAGAATGTGTGACCTCACCGGAGGGCTGAGCCACAAAAGAAGAGACAGACCTGATAGGATGGAGTTGGAGAGGAAAGGGGAGACATCAGGGAAGGGACAACCTACTACACCACTCCCTAATTACTAGACTTCACTGCCAGTGAGGGCCACTTTTCATGCATACAAAAAGGTAGAAACATGACAAATTGCTTAGGGGTACAAAAGACTAGCACATTAGGGACAAAATGAGAAAAGCTAAGGCACAATATGAGTTACACCTAGCAAGGAGGACATGTCATAAGGCAATAAGAAAAGGTTCTCTAAATACATAGAGAAAGATGAAGGAAAGTGTAAGTCCTCTACTTAGTGGGAAGAAGAGCTAATTGTAACATAGGACCAGAAAGGATTAAGCAACTTGTAGGATAATTGGCCCAGATTCAATCTTTAGAGAAATATTGATAGATAATATTTGCATTTTTGTGTGTTTACATATATATTGTTAAAATGTAGTCTAACAGTCCCTATCTACCGCTGTATTCTATTAATTCAGAAATCAAAGATGATATTAACATTTAAATGAACTGTAAATATAAGGATATCACTATCTTGATTTCTCTGAAATATGCAGCAAATCACCTGCAAACAGTGGGAGATATAAGGTACTTACCTTATGTTAATCCACTTAGCTAATTACCGGTGATGTTTAGGAAATAGAAGGTTACTTCATCCAAGGACTGGTGCTCTCAAAAGGCTGCAAAAAAACCAAAACAAAACAAAACAAAAACTCTTGAGACCTGATCCGTTTTTGTTTTTTTTTAGCCACTCCAGATTCTGGGAGAGTAGGAGGCAGTGCTGAGTAATCTCAACTCTGTAAGTGAAGTTTTGGGGCAGTTAATATAAGTGTTTAGAGATATCCTGAGGTCCATTTTCAGTTTTTATTCCCAAAGGAACACCTCTCCCCTCCAGCATGGAGCTGCATCCACTACTCAGTTGCTCCTTGAAGGCAGTCTTCCCTAGATTAGTAGAGTCACTTGATGTGGTGATGACTTAACCTTCTGCCTATATCAAGAGTCTTCATTTGAGGCACTCAATTTGCTCCCCAGCAGGGAAGGGGAAACTTTCACTTAGGTCAGCCAGACTCTTTACTAGTCACAGCCCTTCCCCGAGGATCTATCTTTTTTCCTCTCCAGGGTGTAATTTCACCCTCCCCAGGGCACAACTTCATTCCAAGTTCTCCACTTCAGTTACAGAAGGGGGAGGCAGCATTATTTTTGTTATCAGTGCCAGCTCCAGGGTTTTTGCCATCTCAAACGGCAAAAAAAAAAAAAAAAGGTCACGATCGTGATCGGCGCCTGCTCCACCGCTCTGCTTTCTTCTTCAGCGGCAATTTGGTGGATGGTCCTTCCCTCCGAGAGAGATCGAGGGACCTGCCACCAAATTGCCACCAAAGAGGCCGACGTGCCACCCCTTCTCCTTGGCCGCCCCAAGCACCTGCTTGCTGAGCTGGTGTCTGGAGCTGGCCCTGTTTGTTGCTGAGTCTGCCAAAACCCCCAACAAATATACATTACAATGATTTTAATGTGAATCTGCACATATTTAATTGTTTTTCCTAAAGTTAATTAAGTATTTTAGGAAAAAGGTGTCAGTGCGGCCACCAGTGAGAGTTGGTGGCCGCACTCTGAGGCCACCAAAATTTTTTTGCGAGAACTCCTGCCCTAAACTATAGGGTGCTCTTTAATATCTTTGCTCCTTTCCTCCAAGAGGCCCTGCTTCCAACCTGCACTAACATGAGCCTCCTAGACCAGAGATGGGCAAACCACGGCTCAGGGGCCACATCCGGTCCTCCAGATGTTTTAATCTGGCCCTCGAGCTCCCACAGGGAAGTAGGATCTGGGGCTTGCCCCGCTCCGGCGCTCCAGCCGGGGAGTGGGTTCAGGGTCTTGCTCCACTCCACATGGCTCCTGGAAGCAGCAGCATGTCCCACTCCAGCTCCTATGCATAGGGGCAGCCAATGGGAGCTGCAGAGGCGGTGCCTGCGGACAGGGCAGCACACAGAGACTCCTGGCCATGCCTTCATGTAGCAGCTGGAGGGGGGATATGCCACTGTTTCTGGGAGCTGCTTAAGGTAAGCACCATCCGGAGCCTGCCACCCTGACTCCAACCCATTTCTCAAAACCCTGCCCCAGCCCTGATCTCCCTCCTGCCCTCCGAACCCCTCAGTTGCAGCCCAGAGCACCCTCTTCCATCCCCAACCCCTCATCCCTAGCCCCACCTCAGAGCCGACACCCCCAGCTGGAGGCCTCCCACACCCCAACCCCCAATTTCATGAGCATTCATGTCCTGCCGTACAATTTCCATACCTAGATATGGCCCTCAGGCCAAAAAGTTTGCCCATCCCTGTTCTAGACTAAGATTCCCAGAAGACCTGTTTTTAAAAGGGCCTGTTGCAATAATTGGGCCTTCAAAATTTACTCTGATTGTGAGCTGAACTGTAAAGGTTAAAATATCATGGCCTTTCTAAAAAAAAGTCTTGATGGGAACAGATATGAAAAAGAAGACAGAAAAACTGAATGACCCAAACAAAAATGAATATTACATAACTCAAGGACTGTGTTAAATCATGCTCGAGACACAAGAGGAGTATGGAACCAGAAATCTGTAGACCAAAACTGGTGTCAGAATCTAGGCTTTGTTGGTGAACAAGATGATCTAGTATGGGATGTTTTAGACATCACTTCCTTTTAGGGTCATTAAAGAAACTTTAGGAAAAGAGTTGGTTTCTCGAGCATCTTCACCTTCATGGCTGCCAGCCCCACTGCCTCCTGGGACCCCAGACATTTTCCATCCTAATCCTGAGAGATGTCCAGACCAGCTCAGGCCAGAGAGAGGGGCTCAAATGACATTGCCACCTTCACCAGCTCCATTTAAACCCAAATGCCACCTGAGATATGAGACTGTCTCTCCTGCACCCATTGTGTCCTTTTCCTTTCCCACCTCATTTTTTCTTCTTTTCTATCCCTGTCCTTTTTTTCCTTCCGTCTAATAAGTGTATGGCCAAGACTGTATATTTTGCAACAATGCTGTAAACCTATGACTAGAAAGAGGCAACTAAAAGCAATGCCCTAAACAGCCTGATGCTTGACAAGTTTGCCAGATCTCAGAGTGGTTGATAGGCACAATACACTGTCTTATGTTTTCCCAGCAGAGACGTTGCAAGTGGAAGTCAACACAGAGACGGAAGCTGCATTTTCTATCTGTGCTATCCTTTTCTCTCCTCTTTGGTGCGTTTGTCTTTTTAGGAAAGAGAATTAGAAAAATCTCCTTGTGACATTCTCTTAGATGGTAATAACTGCCCTTTTTTGAAGAAAAGAAACTGAGAGGGCTGGAGCTGTTAAAGTAAAATCTGCAACTAAAGGGAACAAGAGTTTTTAAAATGAAAACCTTATTAAGTACTTTACATTTAAAATGCTTTGCCTGTTTTTCTTTCCCCTGTATCTTTAATAAAAGGTTAAAATGATTTTTAAGGATGTTTGTCAGGGTATTAAGCAGGGTGAAGTCTCTGTTCCAGACCCTGAACCTGATTTAATATTGGACAGTGACCTTAACTCTTTGGGTCCATATATTCAGGCTGTGCCTTGGAGATGGGGATTTTGTCCTTTAAAAAGGGAAAGTATAACCAGTGACACTGGTCTACCGTATGGGGTAACTCAGGAGCAATGCAGATTGCTGTTAGTTAAGAATCAGGTGTGGTGACCTCTGCTAGATTTTTGCCTGTATACAGTCCACAGGATTTGGCCCCTTTTGCCTGGCTGTCAACAACTGCTGCATGACTAATCTTAACTACTAAAAAAAACAGAGAGTCAGAAGCTGGAAACTCCAATGCAAACGGAACTTGCTAAATCTGTTACAATGGGATCTGTTTACAAGGACTTAAATAGGGCTGGTGACAAATTTTCCATTGAAAATGTTTGAAGAAAAATTGGGTTTTCGACAGGTTTTTTTTGCAGAAAGTGTCTGCTTGCTATGGAAAGTTTCAACTTAACAAAACCTCGAAAGTTCAGTTGAACACTTTAAGTGTAAAGTCAATTTTCCACAAAGGACGGGGGGAAACCAGCAAGCAGTCCTAATAAACCTGTTTTAGGCACCTTGTTTTCACAATGGGTGGGATTGTGAAACCCTTATGCATCCTGAACACTACCTTGCTGCTCCCATAGTGCCCGTGTGAGTAAGGCTGGTCCTGTATGTTTAGCAGTTGACCATATCACAAGCCCAAGAGGTCAGAACTCTTGGTTTGGTCTCTGGTTTTTGCCCAACTGTCCCAGATGTTCCATAATTATTGGTTGAAAATTCTACTCCAAATTGCATACAATATATAACCCTAAATACACCTTGCCCTCAGCCCTCCTGGATCATCCCCCATTCTCCTCCAGCCCCAGCCCACCCACAGCAGGCTCCCTAGCTTCCCTCTTTTTGCCCACAGGGAGGAGCTTTCCCACTCTTACTTCCATTAACTCCCTGCTGCAGTGGAGGGAACGTGCAGGAGCCTGTTGCCCAGCTAGATGGGCGTAGCATTAGCTCAGCTCTGCTGCGCCTGCACAGAACCCACAAGTGCACCCTCCTAGGGCAGGCAGTGGTAGTCGCCGAGGGCTTTAGTAGCCATAGTAGGGTTGTCAGTTTGGGCTGGACATATTGCTGGAGGTTTCATCACATGACAATCTTTAATTAAAGATTAATCGTTAATGCCTGGGGACTCCAGGACAATCCAGGATGGTGGCAATCCTATATCATAGAGGGAAACTGCAGACAGCTTGGGAAAGATTTCTGAGCTGCTTGTGTTTGTTCTGAAGATTACAACCCCACCCTCCCAAAATCTGCCCCAAACTGGAACACTCAGGATATTGTTAGTGTTGCCAACACAGCTGTCACCTGGGGCATTACTCATTACGGGTACCAACTCCTCCCACTGGACTCAACTGCAGAACCGCTCTTGTTCTGTTACCACTTTCCGGAAACATAACTGAGACATGCAGCCTTCGCATCTAATAATAGTCTGCTTTCTCCAGCACACAGAACTAGGGTTTTAACCATTTAACTGTTGTCAGGAATGGGGTTCAAACACATTCCTCCTGGTAAAGTGGTGATGGAAGCCCAGGGCTTTTGGCCACACTCTACTGCGTCCCACACAGAAATCCAAATTGGAATTTGGCCCTCTTTTTCATTTGCCTATTGTCTGCAGCCATTAAAGCCAATGTCAAACTGCCTTTGGGCCCAATTGTGTCCCAGATTTACACTGTAAATGAGGGCAGAAAATTGATCCAGTGATTAATCCTATTTCTTGCAGAAGGATGTGGAAGGGATATGCATGTTTCCTGAGCTCTTCTCATGTGGTCAGCTGTTGTGTAGATGGTAACTGCCAGTGCAGACAAAGAAAGTCACACAGTGTCCCAGCATGGTGTGTCAGCACCTGTGTGCACACTACCTTTGGCATGGGTGTGCAGCAGTCGAAAGGCGTGTTGGGGTGAAGGGACTGGATGTTCCTATGACAATAGTATCCGAGCCTCTGTTCACACTATGAAAGTGAGGTGCTCAACAGCCATTGGCCAGGAAAGCACATCCTGTGGGAGCAGCAGTACAGCTGGTGCCATGCTGCTCCATCAGCGTCGAGGCGTAGCGTACACTACAGCACAGAGCTCAATAGCCCCTCATGCACATCCTAATATATTCCCCCTCTATGCCAGATGCAGGATTGAAACTAGACTTCCAGTTGCATCATTAAGTCTGCCTCTGTTAGATCAGACAGGCCACCTTAGTACAACTTGCATCATAGACTAGTGAAAGAAGCAGACATTCTATTTAGTTTCTCCCACTGCATCCTTCTCCGTAAGGAGCCCAAGGTAAAAGCAACGTTCATAGGTACAAATTCTCCCATTTCTTACTGGGTAGTAGCATCTCCAATGCTGTCTTGTTTGAGAAGTCCAAAGTTTTCAAGATAATCTGCATGATGGCTACCCACATAAACTTTCAATTCAGAATGAAAAGTCTCAAAGTTGGGGTTTTGATGCATTATGGGTGATGGAAGCCTAATACTGTATTTAAAGTGCTTTCGTGAGGCAGTACCATTTGGAAGGCCCTTCCCAAGATTTTAATAGGTATGTTAAGAATGTAAGAAGAAATATGCTGAACTGATTTTTACTCAGCTTTGATTTGTATTATGTAACACTCATAAAACAGATAGCTTTTAAGATGTTTCTATTGCAGCACCGTTGCTTAATCACATTGAAGTCTAGCTATATCATGCCAGTTCCTTTAGGCGTTTATTATCTTGCCAAACTTGAGAACAGTTTCTAGTGTCATGCTTGCTGGTTCTCGCCAGTTCTTGATGCCCGTAGCTGGCATTAGAGCTCTTTTTCAAAGGATTTACATTTCACTTGAATAGGAATGCTGATAGACTTATTCCATAAAATAAAGAGCACAGATTAACGTTATAGTACCCAATGAAAAGTATTGTCTAAAGTGCAGACATTTTGTTGAGGTTTCCCTCCTATAAACGCTGAAAATTGGCTTCAGTTTATATAGACTATTATACATTTCCCAGACACTGCTCCCACCCAGGAGTGGAAGTATTAACTTTAAATGACAAAAGACTCATCTGCTGAAGTCTCACATCTCTCTTTCAGGAGGGAGAAGACAAGACTGAAGAAACAGGCAGATCAGATGAGGTATGTCTACATTGCAATACAAGCCCAGGGTCTGCAGGACTCAAGCTTGCAGGCTCAGGGGGTTTGTAAGTCAGGCCTTGTGTGTCCACACTGACTATTGTCTCTTTCTTTAGAATTTCTGGATCCAAGTCTGACACCTGCACTTGATGTCTACATTGCATTACACAGACCTGAGTCAAACCAGCCTATGCTAGGCTTCCTAGCTACAGCCACTCTAGTCATGGTGCACAGCGGTGGGAAAAATTGACTGGAAGTTGTCACAGCCTGCCAACACATCCTGCTCAGTAGTGTTTTGGGTCTGCACAATCCCAGCAGCTGGAGCCAGCAACAAGGAGTCACCATTTGAAGCACCCGTCCTACTTGGGCTTTAACTCCCCTTTGAGGAAACTGACAGAACATCCCTGAGATGTGGGTGGACTTTTCAGAGAAATTTTCTGACCTACCAAAGGCATCTGGAGAAGGAGAATAAGATAGACTTGAACTGGCTGATGAATCATTGTATAGCTACGGAGGCCTCCATTAGAGGCTTGCACTTCTGGTGCAGGGTCACAAGCACAGTCTAGTAGGGTCACATACTCATGCAGACCTGAGATGACCAGCAGTGGCTCCAGAACTTTTGAATAAAGTAAGCTACAGTGCTGAGGCTTGGCACAGCTTTTCCCAGTCCTTCAGAGTTGACACATGCATGAGGCCAGCCGTGCCGGTCAAGAAGCAAATTGCAATAACCATCTGGAAGCTGGCAACCCCAGGACCATTGCTAACCAGTTTGGTGTTGGAAAGTCAGATATGGGTAAAGTGGTGATGGAGGTTTGAGGCAATCAGGTGTGTGATTTACCCAAAGGTGGTGGGCATAAGCCGGGGCGGGCAAACTTTTTGGCTTGAGGGCCACATGGATTTTGGAAATTGTATGGAGGGCCGGTTAGGGAGGCCGTGCCTCCCCAAACAGCCAAGCATGCCCTGACCCCCACTCCCTATCCCTCCGCTACTTCTTGCCCCGAGGCCCCCTCCGGACTCCTGCCCTATCCAATGCCCCCTGTTCCCTGATGGCACCCCCAAGACCCCTGCTTCAGCCACCCCCACCCCCACTCCCTGTCCCCTGACTGCCCCTGGAACCCATCCTCTGACTGCACCCCACCACCCCATCCAACTCGCCCGACTTCCTGACTGCCCCCCCCGGGACCCCTGCCCCATCCACCCACCCCTTCTCCTTGACTGCCCCAGAACCCTTACCCCTGACTGCCCCCTGCTATCCCATCCAACCCCACCCTCCTTTCAGCACCCTCATTATGAACTTGCATGGACCAGCAGTTGAGGAAGAATAGCATGTCTGATGTATTTGTACAGCACTTTTTAACAGTAAATGAAGCACTCTTGCTGTACACTACAAAGTGGGTGATCGTTGTGAATTGTTAATGGTGGATGAGATGACTGGAGACAATGGTTTGAGACATGAATTGTGAATTTTCATTATGGATTGATCTGAGTAGATGTATTGAGAAATTGTGTTTGAACACAGCTTCCCAGTTGTACCTTGTCTTGGTCTTTGAAATATAGCTTATATGATGTGATGAGCAGTGATAGTAATAAAGCTTTTTTGACAAAGTAAAAGCCTTATTTTGTAAACATGGCTGTATAACAAAAACAGTATTCCAGTATTGTGATAGCAGCTGGTCTGCCTTGCAACAAAAGGAATAAAATAAAGTGCATTGAACACTGCAAAACAGTGAACCAGCCCAAACAAATCAATTTCCTACTTTTGCGCATCCCCTGGTCACCTTCCCCTTCCTAGCATGTCCATGGGTCACATTCCTGGATGCAATCCAGACCCGTGAGGGGTTGTTACCACCTGCCCTGCAACCGTAGGTACCTCACAATCCTTTGCAGAGTGAGTAGCCCAGGTTGGGAGCTATAAAAAAGCATGCAGATCACAACTTAAGTGTCTGTAGAGCTGCAGCCCTGGTACAACAGCTCTAACACCAGCAGCCCTGTCACACTCTGGCTTCCTCCAGCCTTGGTTACTATTTGCAGGGTCACCCCTACACACTCCCAGTCCTGAATTTCCCCCTAAACGTGTCTTCTACTCTGTCAAGCTCTTTCCTGGGCAGTTCAGATGTCACAGGTCTGTTGCCCGCTAAGGGGTCAATATGCAACAGTTTGCTATTTTAACTAGAGTTACCCAAACAGTTCAGTTTAAACACAACACTGGATTGGTTTACATTTATAAAACAATTTTAAACTGCAAAGAGATAGATTTTAAGTGAGTACAAGTATAAGGCATTAAAGCCAGAAAGGGGTACAAGAAAAAACACTTTCTAGTAGCTAAAAATAGACTAGACTTGGTTCAAGATAAAAATCTTTCCCACAGGTTCCCAGCAACATTGCTGACCAAGTTCCTAGATCAGGAATTTCCCCCCAAATCAAAGGGCTGGTTCCTTTCTCCTTGTCTGTCACCTAAGAAGACAAAGATAACCTGGGGTGTTTTTACCACTCCCTTTTATAGTCCAGTCACCCTTTGAAATGCGTGGTCCTGAGGATACCCCTTGATAAAGTTCCTTCCTGGAGTGAGAACAGAGACGTGGAGTCTCATGATGAAAGAGGCTCCATGTTGTTTTTTGTTAAAATGCAGATTGATCTGTTTCTGCCCCCCTTTGCTGCCAAAGAATGGTCACGTGACTAGTGACTGCCAATCAACTTAGGTGACACCTGGCTAGAAGCATCAGCCTGTCCTTTGTCTTTGAGGAACTAGTTTACCCCCTCTTGGGAGTAGGACTCTGTTTACTACTTATGTGTAAATTGAGGTAAACACATTTTTGTCTAGGATAGACCTAGTTAACAACTTCTGCCTCCTCGGGGGTATGTGGGTTTGAACATGCACACTCATACAGGGGGAAATCAGAACTTTACACACGTTTTACCCTGATAGTGTCCAGTGAGTTATTAGCTTCAACTGATACTGCACAAGGCATATATTGTAAAGAGATTACTACAATGTGTGTAGTGTGTAAATACAGGGGTGCATTTGATCACACTTATAAGTGGAATGCCTGAAAGGATTTACATTCTGGAGGACATAATCCTGGAGGTTCCTGAATGGCAAAAGGACATTCTATTCCAAGCTATTAATGGCAAGCCACCTGTGTATGCCACACAGCTTTTCAAGCAGGTGGTGACTGCGCAATCCATCTATGAGTTAAGTGGGCTGTGTCCTACCGAAAAGGGCCCAGAAAACACACTCGTCCCCAAAACATGATTACCTAGCTGGTGTCCTGCTGCAGGAAAAGTTTGCAGCTATCATCCAGGATTTAGTTAAACCTCATAATGGAATCAATGGGATGCTGCGTTAGCGTCCACATGGATGAACATCTCCCCTCTGGCTTTGAGTACACTTACCTATGGGCTACATGCAAACACACACGAGACTCTCAAAGAGCTGCACAGGCAGCCTTCCTACCTCGTTTCTGGACTGCATACAGGGGGTGGGGAGATGGGGGTGTTATATTTCAGACATTGATTTTGTTACCCAGGGACTGCATTTTCACCCTATTCTCTCTCTCTCTCTCTCTCACACACACACACAGAGTCAACAGGCAGCTTGTAACTCTGCGGCATGGCCAAGTTCTCCAGTGCGGCACACTAAATGGGAAGGCAATCTACAGTTTACTTTTAACACTCCATTACAGCTGCCTAAGAATGAGAGTACACTTCATAAAAATTGAGTGTTAAACAAGCATTAATTGATTGCAAAATGGAAACAGGGAAGTGAATTGCACATGGTGGGAGGCAGGACAGCAAGGCACTAGCATGCAGTCTGCTATTAGCAGATACATGCTGCTACCTGCAGCTCCTAATAAAAATTGCATTTGGTCATAAACCAGAAATCCCTCCCATTTGTATATCAAACAGAGCCAGGCTCTTACCAGGCTCCTGGGTTACTAGTCTCTCTTCTGTTTCTGCAGGGGGCTGTTTCTCAGGGGAATGGGAGGGCAAAGGAAAGGGTGTCAAACAAAAAGGACACGCTGCAGTTGCTCTGGCAGTAAAGTCTCCTCAGGGGTTGGTGTGAGCACTAGGTCACTTTGATAGCCTGATCAGGCACCTGCTGTTTCCTCTCTGGTCCTACTACATTCAGGAGTCAGAAAATCACCATCCCAGCTGACCAGGATGCTGTGAACCACTGCGGGGCAAAGTCCTCATAAAGAGGCAGGATGAATGTGGTGGGGAGAGGGCCTTCCAGAAGTGCAATTCTCATCACTGGCGTTCCATTAGTCCCTCTATAGCTGCTTAATCTGCTCCCCGCACTGGTCACCCATCTGCTGAATCCCCAATGCTGCCAGCTTGTCTGCTGTTTCTTGGTACGCATGGTCATTTCTGTTATTCTTACTGAAGAGAAAGACCTTGATCGCCTTGCACCACAGATTTACCAGAATCTGATTGTTGTCCCATGACCAGGTAACTGTGCACTTGGCAACTGACTTCTTGTCAGTGGCCATAGTTAATGCAGGAGACTTTCCCTCCTGTTGGCAGCTTAGTGATCAGAATGAGATTGAAGAGTTAAATGCTGATCTGCTGTTCTTGAACTCAGGGAGTATGCCTGTTTCCTGGGAGTTGATTGGCTAGGCTGGAGATAGAAAACGATAAGAACACTCGCCTGTGGGCAGAGCTGAAAGTAAGCTGATGTGGTCTGGTACGGTGTACCAGCAAGAGCCAGTAAGCCGTGCTGGACCGCATCGACTTCCGCGGCCGGGATTGAAAGGGCTCTGGGCTGCCCGTGGCTGCGGGCAGCCTAGAGCCCTTTAAATCCCAGCCGGGGCTGAGATTTAAAGTGCTCAGAGCTCCCCACGGCTGCGGGAAGCCCAGAGCCCTTTAAATCCTCGGTGCAGCTCTGGTGGCAGGGCTGGGCCCGGGATTTAAAGGGCTCAGAGCTCCCCGCGGCTGCGGGCAGCCCAGAGCTCTTTGAATCCCATCCACGGCTCTGGCAGCAGGGCTGGGGCCAGGATTTAAAGGGCTCCAGGCTTCCCTCAGCAGCAGGAGCTCTGGGCCCTTTAAATCCCTGCCCCAGCCCCACAAAGCTCGGGGTTTCACCTGGCGGCCAGAGCCCTGGACTCTTTAATTTGCCCCTGAGCCCCAGGGGGCTCCCAGCCACCTCTGCAGCTGAGAGCCCCTGGTTGATTTAAAGGCTCTGGGTCTCCCAGCCACAGCTGGTTCCCCAGGGCCTTTAAATCTTGAGAGGCCACATCTCTTCTGGATGAAGTCATGCCCCCTTCAAGACTCCAGCAGTACCAGTAAGTCCTGTAAGTTACTTTCACCTCTGCCTGTGGGGTAGTGTTGGCAGACTCTCAGGGCACTCCTGTGGAGGAGTGGGGCCTGTGCTGTGTCTACGCTTCAAAATGATATATTTTGGACCAGAGTCCCAGTGGGACTCTGACTCAGATCCACCCTCTCATAAACAAATAGTAGGAGTTAATAGAACAGAAGTACTTTATATCTCTTTTGACTGTAAAGGGTTAACAAGTTCAGTAAGCCTGGCTGTCACCTGACCAGAGGACCAATCAGGGGACAGGATACTTTCAAATCTTGAGGGAGGGAAGTTTCTGTGTGTGCTGTTAGTTTTTGGTTTTTGTTCACTCTGGGGCTCAGAGGACCAGATGTGCAACCAGGTTTCCTCCAATCTCTCCAATACAGGCTCTTATCAGTTCAAAATAGTAAGTACTGGGTAGATAAGGCGAGTTAGGCTTATGTTTGTTTTCTTTATTTGCAAATGTGTATTTGCTGGAAGGAGTTCAAATTTGTATTTTGCTGAAAGGATTTAATTTGGTACTTGTATACTTAGGCTGGGAGGTATTCCCAGTGCTATAACTGAAAGACCTGTACCTATTCTATTTTAAATTACAAGATAATTTTTACTGTTTTTCTCTCTTTAATTAAAAGTTTCTTGTTTAAAACTTGATTTTTTTTTTTTCTGGTGTGAGACCCCAGGGGATGGGGTTGGATCCACAGGGAATTGGTGGGAGAAAGGAGGGAAGGGGGAGAAGGTTATTTCTCTCTGTGTTAGGATTACTTCTCTCTCAGGGAGATCTGGGAGGGAGAGAGAAGGGGGAGGAAGGTGAATTTTCCTCTCTGTTTTTGGGATTCAAGGAGTTTGAATCACAGTAATCTTCCAGGGTAATCCAGGGAGGGGAAGCCTGGAGAGGCAACGGTGGGGGAAAGGGTTTACTTTCCTTGTGTTAAGATCCAGAGGATCTGGGTCTTGGCGTTTCCCCGGGCAAGGTTTTGGGGGGACCAGAGTGTACCAGGCACTGTAATTCCTGGGTTGGTGGCAGCACTACAAGTACTAAGCTGGTAATTAAGCTTAGAGGAATTCATGCTGGTACCCCATCTTTTGGACGCTAAGGTTCAGAGTGGGGAATTATACCATGACACACCCCCTTTGCTCGGTTCTAGGGCCCAGGTCCAGAGGGTTTACTAGCCCGAGTAAGATGTGGACAGAAGGCTAGAGCTCAAGCTGAGCTTGTGTTTACATTGCAGTGTAGACATACTGCATAGGTATAGTCTCGTTGCGTGTGTAAACCTTGATTATGAATTTGACGCAAGTGATAACACAGTTGTAGAAGGGGTAATACTTTGATCATCTACAAGTTTCCAACCACACCATAAGTGTCATCTATTGAAAGCTTCAGACTACAATCCTTCTGGTCCCACGTCTGTGACTCCATCATTACCTGGAAATCCAGAACACTGCCAGAATATACACATATGTGGGACAGACTCATGTAAATAGCCCAGCAGAAAGTGCTCCAAGCTAGGAGCCAAGAAATCACAAGTTCAAAGTTTCACTTGATGCTTTTTATATTTCCATGCACTTCAGCTTTTATTGACCAAGGCCTCAGATCAACCCTGGAAGCAGTCAAGTATTAGCCCCACCATTTAAAAATGAGTTTACAGATGTTGAACAAAGTCACCTCAGGCAGAAATAGGAACAGAACCCATCTCATGTGACAAGCCCAACTCTTTTCCACTGAGCCACACGGCCTTTCAGACTGAATGTGCCAGATGAGCTTTGTTAGCCTGTGTCTAACCACTGATCTACTCTGCCAGAGCCACAAATAGAATCCTGGATTCCTATCACCAGGACTCAAGTGTTGCCTAGCAAACAGACACGAAAGCCCCTGGCTAAGTGTGCATTAACCGTCCCCTTATAGTAGCTGGCCCACACAGCAGAGAATCATTATTCCTGTAGTTCAAGTGGCATAGGTATATGCTGGGGATTTGAAGATCTAGGTTACAAACTCTGCCAATGACCTATGGGGGTGGGAAGACATTTCTGGCCACATGTGGTAAACAGTTTCCAGTTTATTTATCCAGACAGCTAAGAGACCATTTAAAAACTGCTTTTATGGTCAAACCTACCTGTAATTTATGGTGTAACAAGATAATACAGATTTCACATTTTAGTCATTGACACGCACCAATTGCTGCTGTCACACTAGCAGATTTGAAGGTTGGAGAAGAGCAATTCTGAATATGAAGGATAAATCAGTGCTACAGAAGAGGCACCCAGACAAAAATCCATTTGCAGTTCCAGCACACTAGGCATTTGCAAATTTCTATTCGCTTGTGACAGTGTCCCCTCCGCACACAGCAGATGCATGTTTTAATTGCCCACATTTGAAAAACTGGTCCTTTGCTTTTGTGAACTTGAAATGTAAGAGTCACTTGGTGGCGACGGAGCCAACCCAAACTCACAGCAACAAGCTCTTCTGGCATCTCACCACCACCAAGTCCTCATATTCAGACGAACATTCACATTTTTGCCATAGCACCTTACTCTTAGGATATGCTCAAAATTTAATTGTGAGCAGGGACTCCATAGGGTGTTTCTCCAGTGAGGTCCTGCAGGGAATGGTTCTTGGCCCTATGCTATCTAACATTTTCCAGTGACCTGGAAGAAAGCAAAAATAAATGAGAAAGTTTGCAAGTGACAAACACTGGAGGAGTGGTAAATAATGAGGACAGTTTATTGACTGAGAGCAATCTGCACTGCTTGGTAAACTGGGCGCAAGTGACAATGTGTTTAACTATGGCTTAGTGCTAATGTATAGTGATAGGAACAAAATGTGGGCTATCCCTACAGAATGGGGGACTCTATCCTGGTAAGAAGTGACTCTGCTGGGAATTGCAGTGGATAGCCAGCTGAACATAAGCTCCCAGTATAATGTGGTGGCAAAAAGGGCTAATATGATACTTGGCTGCATAAACAGGGAAACCTAAAGCAGAAACAGAGATTATTCTACCTCTGTATTGGGCACTGGTGCAACTCCTGCTGGAATTCTGGTGTCCACAATTCAAGAAGGATGTGGCTATATTGGAGAGGGCTCAAAGAAGAGCCATGAGAATGATTAAAGGATTAGAAAAACATGCCAGCGTGATAAAATAAGCTCTTTGAGTATAATCTAACAAAGAAGTTAGTGGCTGATTTGATCAGTCTATAAGTAGCTACATGAGGAGCAAATATCAAGACAGGTTTAGTGCTATCCAGTGGCTGGAAACTGAAGCTAGACAAATTCGCCCTGGAAATAAGGTTAGTTAACCACTGACACAGTTTAAGGGTCATAGTGGATTCTCCATCATTGAGAATTTGGAAGTCAAGACTGGATTTTTTTCAAGAGATCTGCTCTAGGAGTGTTTTTGGAGAAGTTCTATGGCGTGTGTTATGCAGGAGGTCAGATTGGATTATCACCAGGGTCACTTCTGACTTTGGAATCTATGAAGAGCTATGCTGAAAGGTTAGGCACTCTGTCTGGCTGACTGAAAACATGGTACGTTTGGCCTCTGATTAGTGCTTGATCTTTGATCTATAGTGGTCTAAGCCTGTGGAAGTCAGCACTTAGGGATTGAGAAATAAAATGTCCATGGCTGTTTTTGACACTGGATAAGACCATATGGTTTTGTTTAATGGTGTTCTGCAGCTTTGTTTTGCATATCCTTTAGTTGCACACTGCTCTGGGCACTCATTAACAGTGTATTGATGGTTGATTTTTCTACATTCCATCTAGAGGGACTAAGGAGACTATAGAAACACTAAGGCGTTCCTCCACTCTTACCATATGGACACTTCTAGTTTTTACTCCATAGTTCCCATCATAACAATTATGCATCAGCCAAGATGACAAGACACCCCTTCCTAAAGTGCTGTTACAGCAGCAGAAGCTGGTGATGCAGCGGCTCTGCTGTAAGCTCTCTAATGTAACTGCTCTAAGATGACGGGCATGAGATCTCCCATCGGCTTAACTGCTCCTGCCCTGCGAGTGGCGGTAGCTATGTCGGCAGGAGAAGCTCTCCCACTGACACAGCACTGTCCACACCGGCACTTAGGTCAGTGTAACTTACGTCGCTCGGGGGGCAGGGAGAGCTTTTTCACATCCCTGAGTGGCATAAGTTATACCGCAGTAAGTGCTAGTGTACACATAGCCTCTGAGGCTGTTCCCAGCAGTTGGGGATCACGCACTGTATGTCAAAACATGCTTGTCAATACAGTCTGAAAAAGCACCAGTGAGCGGCTGTGTGTACACTAGCACCTTGTCAGTCAAACTTCTGTTGGTCAGGAGTGTGGGAAAAAAAACCAACAACATACACCTGAGCGACATAAGTTACACTGACAGAAGTGCCGGTGTGGAGAGTGCTATGTCGGCGGGAGAGCTTCTCCTGCCAACATGGGTGCTGCTGCTCACAGAGGGAGGTTTAATTATGCTGATGGCAGAGCTCTCGCCTGTCTGCACAGAGCAGCTATACAGATACCTTACAGCGGCACAGCTGCAGCAGTACAGCTGTGCCACCGTCAGGTCTCTGGAGTGGACATAGCCAAAAACACTCATCCTGAGCTACTGAGCTGGGTGGGTGCACAAGGAGCCAGATACAGAGCCACTACAGAGGCTACAGCCACCACTGGACTGAAGTGGCTATCCACAGGGCCCTTAGATGAACCCTTCCCCCATAGGGAGTACAAACAAGAGATGTCACAGATTTCTGGCCCTTCCTATCCACTCCACCTCCTTTTACCCCACACAATCCTGCCAAACGACACAACCAGTGAGATTTAGGTTAGAAATTAGAAAGGATTTCCTAACTGAAAGGGTAGTTAAGCACTGGAACAAGTTACCTAGGGAAGCTGTGGAATCTGTCACTGGAGGTTAAGAAAGATTGGACGAACCTGTCAAGAATGGTCTAGGTAATACTTAGTCCTGCCTCAGTGCAGAGGACTGGACTAGATGATCTCTTAAGGTCCCTCCCACTCTTACATTTCTATGATTCTATTGTGCCCACCCTGCATGGCTGCCCTGCCCCAGTTTCCTGTTTCTATCGCTGAAGAGCCCTGGTATCACAGAAAGGGGAATGGATTTGCCCGGAACTAGATGGGAAGGGTGCTGCCTGTGGGAAGTGGAACATTCTTGTCTACAAAGTCAATTGTCCACTTTCATGACTTCCCATTCACCTCTTACATTTAGTGACAGAGGAACAGTCAGAACAAGCTTGCTCTTTCAGCATATGTTACAGATTTCCCAGGCTCCCCAGAGCACAGACATAACAGATTTCATAATACTTCCTTGCTCTTCCCTGCTGGGCTGCCAACTGTCACTGACAAGGGTCAATAGAAGTCAGTTAAAAAATGTACGTGCAAGCAATAGCAAAATGACTTAAGCCACTTGCGCCTCGTGTTGCCATTGGTCTCTGGACTACAGTCTCTTTTCTCAGCTGTTTGCCCACTCACACAAATCTTGCATTGACTTCAGCAGAGTTTTGCCTGACCAAGGCCTGAATCAGGCCCTTCAGAGCTATTTTAAATGGTTCAGTCTGTAAAGTGGAACATGCATGGTCATAAACAGAAGTCATGTGTCTGAAGTCTTAGAGTTCTGGACTGAATACACTGCAGTTCACCCTTTATCTTTGAGAGATACTAATAAAAGACTCTTGTCAGTACATTTCAGGGCTGGGGACTCCTACCTGAAGCTGGGCAAGAGCTTTTGGACAAACTTTTTCCTGAAAAATGCCGATTTGGATCAGCCAGAGAGTTTTGTAAATTCAAGTCTTTCAGCAAGTAGTTTCAGTTAAAACTGAATCACAAAATTTGGATGTGTCAGAACAAAACATTTAGACTGGAGACTAGATTCACAAGGGAATTTGAGCACCATTCAGAGCACCACAGGAGAAAGTGGTGCAGTCCCTCCCGCTGCTTTAACTTTTGGCCCAGTCTGAAGCAGGACTTGACGCCAACTCTCCCACATCAGTGCTGGAACCAGTAGGCTATTAGCTATTCTAACATAAGGCTCACTTGGTCTCTCTGTTGAAGCTGTTCCATTCTATAAAAATAGATGCAGAATTTGATTTTCATTTTGTCTCATTTCAGTGATTAATATATTTTTATTTTTACAATTACTGAAAGTTAAGGTAAGGATACTACTAGGGTAAGGGCAGTGCTCACAGCAGGGCTGCAGAGGGCTCCCTGGGTGGCCAAAGAGCCAACATACCCAGGCACAAGGCGTAGGGCAGGCTATGGTCCTTGCTGAGCAAAGCAGAGTCCCCCAGCCAGGGCTGCAAGGGAAGACAATGAGCCCCCAGCCGCAGGGTGAGGCTGAACTGTGCCTGCCCAGGGCCAGCTCCCCACTCCTCTTTGGTGAGTGAGTGGGGCCATGACAGCAGGGGTGCACAGGGCTTCCTGCTCCCAATCCCTGCAGGCATGAGAGAGAGGCTGCACTCCCACCCACTGTTACCAATCAACTGTTTCTGTGTCACCTGAAGTCAATAGTTACTGAGTGACATCTGCCAATTTAAAATCATATCCTGCCAAGCCTATGTCAAAAGTGCTGGAATAACCAGTAGGCCAGAGAACGACAATAGCCTGATGGCTAGGGCATTTGTGTAGAGTTAGGCCCCTGACTTCAAGTCCTGCTCCACAATGGGAATTCTCCCCTGGGATGGCAGAGCCCCAGGTTTGTGCTCCAACCCACTGAGTTAAAGGTTGCTGGGGGTGAGCTCCTCCATTTTGGGAATCTAACTCCTCATTTTATTGTTTTTTAAAAGAATTTAAGGGCCTCAAAACAAAATGAAACATTAGATTTTGGGTCAAACAAAAACATTTCATTTGACCTGAAAAGGATTGATTTTCCAAAAAATTTTGGTTTCAGTTCAATCCAAACTGATCTCCCTTCTCTCCAAATTTTCTAAGCTACCAGCAAACTGAAAACAAAACAACACAACAACAACAACAAACAGTTATTCATACTGTCTACTCCAATCTTCCCCTCTAGAAAGTGCTTAGCTACAGTAAGAACGATTAGCAACCTTATCCGTGTTTCAGCTCTGTAGTTTCACCTCACCTCCTGACCTGAGCCATATTATACTCCTTTCAGGCGAGGAATTTTCAACATGCATAGGTATCCTGCACAAAGATCAAGGGACAGACATTCTTATTCATGTTGAGAAAGCTTCCACAGTTAGGATTTTCTCACATGCTTCAGCACCAGAGAACCATATTCTGATGTCAATGCTCCAACTACCCACAATTTACTTTGTGCACACAAGTAACCTCACTGTATGTATTTGCAGGTTTGGGGCCCAAGTTTTCTAGCCCTTACACCAGACTAATACCATATTCATCTGTGAGCTTCTACATTATCTCCACAAGAAATATTCCGGGAGAAAAACTCCACTGAGGAGCACTAGTTCCAGGAGAAATTCCAAACCCAGCTTCCCACTTAGTGTGTGTTATCCCATTACTTCAGCATTTGGCAACAAGGCCATGCCTGATTTTCACTAAGGAGCAAGTCTCCTTCTTTAACTATCTGTAAGCCAAGAGTAATACATTGCTATAAGGAAAATTAGTGGGAAATCTCAGGAAAAAAGCCTAGGGACTGAAAGGGTCCTGGTGTCCGAACTGGCTTCAGAACAGGGATGGATCATCATGATAGATCATTGTAGAAGGGAAGGCCATGCAACTGCTCTTGCTGCTCTCCCAGCTATATCTGCTTGATAGATTGAGGATGTCAGGCCAGATCTACACTACGCGGTAAAATCGATTTTAGATACGCAATTTCAGCTACGAGAATAGCGTAGCTGAAGTCGAATATCTAAAATCGATTTACTCACCCGTCTTCACCGTGCGGGATCGATGTCCGCGGCTTGCCATGTCGATTCCGGAACTCCGTTGGGTTTGGTGGAGTTCCGGAATCGATATAAGTGCGCTCAGGGATCGATATATCCCGTCTAGATCAGACGCGATATATCGATCCCCGAGCAATCGATTTTAACGTGCCAATACGGCGCGTAGTCTAGACGTGGCCTCAGTGTCAGCAGCTGCGAACTAATACATCCAACACTTAAAATGAATCATGTGAATGTTAGTAAGATTTTAATCCACCAGAGAGAGAACTCAGTGTAATCTTTGCTCTCCAGGAGTAGGCGTTGTGCCTAAGGCAGTTGCTGGTGATGCTGAGTGTTAATTGTTATGCTTCGTGAATATTTGTGCCTTGTTTCTTATTGTTTTCCCCCTTTCAATTGAAGAGCAACATGTCAGTTAGGAGTCAGTGTTTGGATGCAGAAGACCCTACAGCCTAGGCAGGGCTGAAAGAGGCTCTTGCTTATGGTCAGTAATGCAGAATAACTAATTCTGAATGAGACGCATACAACAGATATTTTACTATTGATTTGCTTGCACAATACACTCATCCTGAAACAAAGATGAAATCAACAGCTCTTGGACTGCATTCTCACAAAGCATATTACTACAGAATCTAGTCTTGCCAGTACCAGTTCTATTACATCATGTCTTCCAGAGCAGGGATCAGCAACTTTTGGCATGTGGCTGGTCAGGGAAATCCACTGGTTTGGCCAATTGCAGCTCCCACCAGCTATGGTTTGCCGTTCAAGGCCAATGGGGGCTGTGGGAAGCGGCAACCAGCACATCCCTCGGCCCGCGCTGCTTCCCGCAGCCCCCATTGGCCTGGAATGGCGAACCATGGCCAGTGGGATCTGCAATTGGACAAACCGGCAGACACTGCAGGTAAACAAATCGCCCCGCCAGCAGATTGGCCTGATAGGCTGCATGCCAAAGGTTGCTGATCCCTGTTCCAGAGCGTAACTACTAGGTCTTGAAAACATCCAGGAGCAGTTTTACCAGCACGTATAGAAGTACTGTGGTTTTGGACATGTTGTTGTCTCCAGCTTGAGTGGATGCTGTGATGCTAGAGAGGATTTGAAGAGATTTGGGTGTAACCCTTCTGCCAGTCAAAGTTGGCAGCAACGAAGGGCCGGGTTCAGTATCTAGGGGTTCCTTCTCAACAATACAACACAAAACCAGCTGGAGCCCTCACCCAGTGACCTGGGACAATTACACACCACCCTCTGGGTGCCTCTAAGAGGCAATACTTCCCCTCTCGCACACACAGAGACTGAGTGTAGCAAAAAACTTAATAAAAAGGAGGGAAGTAACTCAGCATTAATTTGGGAAAACACCGCAAATAGGATTCATAAACATAAACCATGAACAAAAGAGCCATTCCCAAGTAAGTTAGGCAGTGCCCTTTTCCCCTCAGGTCATAGGCGGCGACTCCGTGGGTGCTCTGGGGCTGGAGCACCCACAGGGAAAAATTAGTGGGTGCTTTGCACTCACCAGCAGCCAAGATCCCCTCACCTCTCCACCCCAAATCCTCCTCTGAGCACGCCGCATCCCTGCTCTTCCGAGGGAGGGGAAGGAGGCGGGGCCGAGGTGTGGCCAATGGGGGATCTGGGAAAGGACTTGGAATAGGGGCAGGGAAGGGGTGGAGTTGGGGCGGGAACTTTGGGGAAGGAGTTGGAATGGGGGCAGGGCAGGGGTGGGAAAAGGTGGGGCAGGGGCAGGGCCTCATGGAAGGGGTGGAGTGGGGTAGGGCCTAGGGAGGTCGAGGGGGGCCTAGGGAGGTCGAGCACCCATGGGAAAGAGGGGAAGTTGGCGCCTATGCCTCAGGTTCTTAAGTCCAGCAACCCAAAAGTCCCTTGAAGGTGCTTATCCCTTCTCTGCACCCCACCTCACAGTTGCTGTCCTCGGTCAGTGCAGCCCTAGAGTTCAGAGGTTCATCTGCAGAGTTCACCTCCCACTGTGGATGGAAGGAGGTGGGAGGTAAGGAGGCACCTTACATGCTCTGCTGCTCAGGCACTCACTCACTGTACCTCTTCACCAGTTGCTCTGCTGGCTACTCACCAAGATGTCTTCAGAGCCCACCACTTAACACAGCTCTCACTGATTTCAGTTGTTAGTGGAAAAGTGCTAGTGCATTCTAGGCAGTCTCTTGCATCAGAGACACTGTTCCAAAATAGGTCTAACACTTAGACCTAAGTATTAGTGATTCCAGTTCTACAGCATGTCAAAACTCTCAATTATCTCTTTTAATTACACAGTGGAGAGAGGAAAGGCTAAATGGTGTCTAGGCCCCTTAAACATGGCCTACACCACAAGTAACAGAAATTTTTATTTTTATTTTTTTTTCTTTCTCTCTCAACTTACTGGGGTTTGGAACTCATGTACTCTGCCTAGTGCGTCCTGTTTAGTTGTGGGTGAGTCCCTCCATTGGGGTATGCCAGGAGGTATAGTTCTTCTGCCCTCAATTTGCACAAAAAAGATAACAACCCTTTATTACTCCTGCTCCAATAACAAGGAGACAGGGGATCCAACACCAGCCCAAAGTGATCATGTGGGCAAACAATCCCATCATGCTGAGCACCTAAGCAGGGTGGGTGTGCCCATGCAAACAAGATCAGCTCCTGAAGTTCTCTTCCACAGCTCATCATTAGATGTCAGGGAAAAGCTCATTCAGACTCTGCTTACAACCAAAGGACCAAAAGAGCCATACCTAGGGCTGAGAAGAGTCCTGGATCTCCCTCTTCACCTGCATTGACTCTATTATGAGCTTCCAGCCATTAAAATATGCTGACAGACATAGGGGGCTGTAACAATGCTGCCTTTGGTGGGACACAACTGAGAGTACAGTAATTCCTCACTTAACATTGTAGTTATATTCCTCAAAAATGCAATTTTAAGCAAAACAATGTTAAGTGAATCCAATTTCCCCATAAGAATTAATGTAAATGGGGGGGTTAGGTTCCAGGGAAATTTTTTTCACCAGACAAAAAATATATATATATACACACAGTATGAGTTTTAAACAAATAATTTAATATTGTACACAGCAATGATGATTGTGAAGCTTGTTTGAGGTGGAGGAGTCAGAGGGTGGGATATTTCCCAGGGACTGCCTTACTGCTAAATGATGAACTACCAATTGGCTGAGCCCTCAAGGGCTTAACTCATTGTTAATGTAGCCTCACACTCTACAAGGCAGCACGAATGAAGGGAGGGGAGATAGCATGGCAGACAGGGACAGAGACACACATCATAATAGGCACCGACTCCATCGGTGCTCGGGGGCTGCAGCACCCACAGGGAAAAATTTGCGGGTGCTCTGCACCCATCAGCAGCTCCCTGCCCTGCCCCCCTGCCCCAGCTCACCTCCTCCCCGCCTTCTGCCCTGAGTGTGCCGCAGCTCCGCTTCTCACCCCTCCCTCCCAGTGCTTCCCGCCACGAAACAGTTGATTTGCAGCAGCAAGCCTTGGGAGGGAAGGGGAAGGAGGGACAATGCAGCGCGCTCAGGGAAGAGGCAGGGTCGGGGCAGGGATTTGGGGAAGGGATTGGAATGGGGAAGGGGCAGGGCAGGGTGGGGGCGGGGGTGGGGGCCAGACCTGGAAAAGTTTGTGCCTATGCACACCCTGTGTGCATGTGAGAGAGAGATGAGCATTGCTCCTTTAATGACAGGTTTCTGAGTAGCAACCATGTTAGTCTGTATCCTCAAAAAGGACAGGCCCAACAAAGAAAATAACAGAACGCCAAACAGGGCACACCACCCTGATTCCAAGCCCCCCCTCCTCCCAGCTCCAATGGACTGCACTTCCTGCAATCAGTGGACAAAGCAGGCAGCTACCAAATGATGTTATAAGGGAGCACTGAACAACTTTAAACGAGCATGTTCCCTAATTGATCAGCAATGTAACAACAAAACAACGTTAACCAGGACGACTTTAAGTGAGGAATTATTGTATCAATTCAGGACAAATTGCTTAGAGCAGGGCAGTCACAGCCTCAGGCTGGTGGGTCTCCACCTCTAAGGCACACCAAACCAGCCAAACAGAGAGGACTTCAGTATCACCCCACTGGCTAACCATAAGTCATTCAAGCAATTCCCTTAGACACTCCAGTTTCCCAGTATCACCACCAGTGCCACTTGTTATGGGGATGAATGGTTATGAAAACCAATGCCCTAGTAAAAGAAAAGAGGTTCTCCCGATCCCAAAGGACCAAGCCCCAGACCCATGTCAATATACAAGTCAGATCTTACCCACAAATCATGCTGTTGCCAATCCTTTAGAATCTAAAATCTAAAAGGTTTATTCTTAAACAGAAAGAAATATAGATGAGAATTAAAATTGGTTAAATGGAATCAATTATATACAGTAATGGCAAAGTTCTTGGTTCAGGCTTTCAGCAGTGATGGAATAAACTGCAGGTCCAAATCAAGTCTCTGGAGTACATCCACAGCTCTGATGGGTCATTCAGTCCTTTGTCCAGAGCTTCAGTTTGTAACAAGTTTCCCCCAGAAATAAGAAGTAGAATTGAAGACAAAATGGAGGGGTTTCCAGGGCCTTTTATATTCTTTGCCCAGTGGAAGGATCCTTTTGTTCCTACTGTAGAAAATCCCAGCAGCAAGATGGAGTTTGGAGTCACATGCGCAAGTCACATGTCCATGCATGACTGAGTTTGCAGGCGGCAGCCATTGGTCACATGATATCTTGAACGCTCCCAGGAAGACTTCTTATGTGGATTGGAGTCTCCCAAGGTCCATTGTAAGTTAAGTGTTTCTTGATCGGGCACTCAGTTTGCAAATTCCTTTCTCAAGAAGCTGACCAAATGCTTCATTAATGCTTTTTAGGGTATGGCTACACTTGCAGCTGTACAGCGCTGGGAGTTAAACCTGTCTTCGTACAGCTGAGTAGGGAAAGCGTTGCAGTCTGGCCACACTGACCGCTACCAGCGCACTGTCGTGGCCATATTTGCAGCATCTGCAGCAGCATTGGGAATGATGCATTATGGGCAGCTATCCCAGCGTTCAAGTGGCTGCAACGTGCTTTTCAAAAGTGGGGGGTGGGGTGGAGTGTGACGGGAGCGTGGGGGAGAGAGAGAGTGGATTTTTGGAGCCGACACTCTGTTAGCAGCTGCCTTGCAAGTTCCAACCCCCTCTCCCACCACTCTCTCACTCACTGGAGCAAATAGCAGCTGTTTGTTTTTTTTCTCACAGACCAGATAATCAGCCACTCTGAAATGGACCCCCTCCGCCCTCCCGCCCGCCGCGCTGCTTCTCTCCTCAAGTCCCCTCCCTCCCCTTCTCTTCAAGCAAACACTAGCTGTGGGTGTTCCAAAGGGAGCCCCCTGCCTCTGCTCATTCACAGCAAACAGTAGCTGTGTTTGTGTATTTTATAAGCAGCTCTGGGAGCCTGGAGTTCACAACAAAACAAAGAGAGGCATCACAACAAAACAAAGAGCAGAACTTTCACTTAAAAGGATTATGGGAAGGTTCCGGAGGTCAGTTACAGCATACTAAGATTATTCCGTTTACACTGGTGCCCCAGCGCTGCAGCAGCAGCGCTAAACTCTTTATTCCTCTCGGGGAGGTGGAGTACATGCAGCGTTGTAGCCGTGGAGATACAGCACTGTATGTGCCTTGGCAGTGTAGACAGGGAGCGAGTTACAGTGCTATAAAGCCACCAACAGCGCGGTAACTCTCAAGTGTAGCAAACGCCTTAGAATCAAACACATTGAGAAACAAGTACATAACCAACATTCATAACTTCAACTACAAAAATGGTACACACATACAGATAACATAATCATAACCAGCAAATTACAACCTTTTCATAGACACCTCACTTAACCTCCTTTGTACAAGATTTGGTGCCACTATATGACGTTAGTTGCAACAATGATCTATACGGTCACAGTTTATGTCAATAACGTCACAGAGGCTATAATGTTGAAAATCAGTCACTTCTGCACACATAAGCAGCAACAAACCTTGGAGGCCAAAAGGTACGTAATACCTCAAGGTGGTCAGGCTGCATAGAATGTTCCCATTCCTCAACTCCACCCCATTCCTCAGCTCCTTTGCACTGCAGGACCTCTGCACAATTAACATGGTAGAAGGAAGAGCAGCTGTGTGTGGCACATTTTTCCTCTACACACGTGCCCTCCCAACCCCAAATACTTGTTGTGCTATATATTGGGGCAGAGGGAAACACATGGCTCTCAAATATTAATCTGTTCAATTTTAAAGGAAGATCCATGCTGATTTATTTGGTCTGTATGATTCAAGGACCTGAAGAAATAATGTAACTGAAGACAATGGATAAGGAAATATAGTCTGACTAGGCAATTGTTACCTTTATATTCCAAGCAACAGCTCAATCTTGAAATCTCCCCCTCCCTCTCTCCCCAGTGCTGTTTTAGTAAAAAGAGCTATGAGAGACCACAGAAGACCTAAGAGGTAAGAAGAACCTTTAACAAAAAAAGGTCAGGATCAATGTTCCCTCTAATTTTGTACATACATGTGCAGAATGAATTTTATTATATGCACCAATATGGAGGTGACGTGTGGCAGAGTTTGGGCCAAACAGTTTGGAGTGTGGGAGGGGGCTCAGGGCTGGGGCAGACGGTTGGGATGCGAGGGTGAGAGCTCCAGAGTGGGGCCGGAAATGAGAGGTTCAGGGTGTGGGAGGGGACTCAATGGCTGGGACAGAGCACTGAGGTGCAGGAGGGTGAAAGCTCCAGCTGGGGGGTTCAGACTCTGGGGTGAGGCCAGGGATGAGGAGTTTCAGGTGCAGGTTGGCCCAGGGCTGGGGTCAGAGGACTCCCCCAGCCCTCTCCCCGCAGGTAGCAGCAAGCTCTGCCGGAGGGCGCCCCCCTCACCGGCAGCAGTGAGCTCCCAGGGAGGGGGAAAGGCTCACAGCAGCCCTACATGCCCCAACTTGCTTCCCTTCCCATTTCCCGCCCACCCCCTACCTCTCTTGGCCCCTGTGGCTGTGTAGCCGGCTGCGCGGCCACACAGCTTAGAGGGAATTTACATTAGGACTATATGTACAGAACATAAACAAAATTCTACAAGGGCTCCCTGCCATATAAAGACAGCAATAGCAGCTGCTTCCAGAGCCTAGCTAGTAAGGCTATACAATACCAGCAGACGTAGATGGGGCCAAAGTCAATTCACACAAAAATAGAAGACTGAGGTCAAAGTTTCTTCCAGCTAGGATAATAAACAGGCCAAACCTTCCAAGTGTCAGCAGAGGACCTTGTACTGTGTGGTGCCAATTAGCCTAAAGAGACGTGACCTCAATCTGAATCCCATCTCCGGTAAACAAGCAGGGATCCCTTTGTACATTACCCATTCTGTGGAGACTGCACTGGCATCCTGTTTATTTTTGAGTACAACTCAAATATAAAATTCTACAATATTTGGGTCCTATGTATCCCAAGAGCTGCCTCTGCTCGTGTCTTGTCCCAGCAATTGAAATTAGCTGAGACATTTGAGCGGACAGTCCCAAGTCATGTTTGGCTGGAGACCAGGTGATCCCACGGAAGAGGCTCTCTGCTCTGAAACTTACTATTTTTGTCCATGTGGGCCCAAGGCTGCTATCCTTTGGAACATGTTGCAAACCTGTTACCTAATGTTTTAATGAAGAGGCAGGCTGTGTTTAGTTGTTTACTTTGAGTCAAATGGACATTTTTGAAGTTGGCTTTTGAGTTGAAAGCTTAAAACAGGCATATCCCTATATCTAATTATTCTTCTGAATTCTAACAAGTTCTTCACTGGAGAGCTTCTCTCATAAACTTACAGCATCAAATCAGTGACCATCATAATTCATGCATTTAGAAAACAGGCTGTTTGTTGATACCACATTTGGTCATGTGATACTGGGACTCTGACAAATCTGATTCATGTCTTTCAGGCATGCTCTTAAGTCAGTTAATTGGCTACAATATCACACCTTACAAACTATAGTTGAGATGACAAGAACTAATGCCATAATTTTAGAGGTTCAGAAAGTTGCAGAGATGACCAAATGATAATTTTGGTAAAAACAGATCCAAAGTGTGTAGTTTGACTTGGTTCCACTCTTGATCTAGTCATTTGCTACTTTTACTTGTGTAGTCAGCACAATACAGTTATACTTCTAGCCCACATAGGACTCCCCCAGCCCTCTTCCCACCAGCAGCAGTGAGTTCCCAGGGAGAGGGGAGAGGCTTGCAGCAGCCCTGCATGACCCAAATTGCTCCCCTCCAATTCCCCAACCACCCCCTACCTCTTTTGGCCTCTGTGGCTGTGCGGCCCTTTATAGGTCTTATACAGGAGGTGGCAGCCAGCTATTCCTTCGCATGACAGAGATGGAAGAGAGTTATTTGGCCAAAAGCACTACTCCATTCTCCATTCCACATGGGGTTATCACTGCTGTACACTTCCAGTGGTTTGTCCAGCCGAGTGTGGGTCTCTCAGTGGGCTTCCACAGTTTCCTGGAGGAAACTATTCCATATTCATTCAGTGTCATACTAATTTCATGATCTGTGTCTTAAACATTCCATTTCTTAATTTTATCCCACTATTCCTAGTCATACCTCCCCTTCCCACACTAATACTTAAACCATCCTTTGAAATACTGTATATTTCCTTTAAGGTGTTGCTTACCCAAATGACATACATTTAGCTCAATGAAAATGAGAGCTTCCCTCAAAAATAAGGATTCATGTAACTCCATTGGAGTTAGAAGAATGAGGAGGACTTGGCCGTACAACCATCTGGTAATAAGGCAGCCAGAATCAAATGCAGAGTCAGGTGTTGTCTCAGAGAGGAGGAGATCAGCTCCTTCACTCAGAGTCTATGTAGTTCTCTTAAGTTTAGGAACTCATTCCTACATTCACCTTTTTAAAAAATGCCTCTAAACTTTATTAGCAACAATAAGCAATCACTGTTTCAGAAAGCCACCACTCTGAACAATCAGGATTACTTATGTAGTTAAATAAGTATCCCTATCTGTGTGCTTGTACTTAAAGTTGCTGATAATGCTGTGTTTAGCTATTCCCTCAACATTGAGCCACAGCATTCCCAGGGCCAGCATGATAGCTTGAACGTGGGGGGTGGAATTGCACCAGGAACATCAGCTGGCAAGTGACCAAGATTTAGTCCTAGAAAGGACTAAATCCAGTCCACTGGTTGGATCATCAGTTTCCCTAATATGAACCAGGTACTCACAGGGTGTGCAATGAGAATGCTGATCCTTTGCTGGCACCAATGCTTTTCAACCTTTATACAAATGAGTTCCTGCTTACCTAGATCTATAAGTTTACATGTGACAAGATGACATTTGCCTAGGCATCCAAGCATGATCATTCTCAGAACCTGAAAACACCCTAAACACTGACTTGATTAAGATAGCCAAACACTGAAGTCAGTGGCATTTACAATCAAGTGTGACCAAGACTGTTTTGAGTGTGTTTCATCTTTCCAATGGCAGAGCAGCCCAAGAACAGAATCTCTTGCAATGGACTTTACTTGAAACAAATCCCACCTAGCCTACCTCAGAATAAGGTAGGGGTGTCATGGTACAATTCCCCACTCTGAACCTTAGCATCCAAAGATGGGGTACCAGCATGAATTCCTCTAAGCTAATTACTAGCTTAGAACCTGTAGCGCTGCCACCAACCAGGAATTCCAGTGCCTGGTACACTCTGGTCCCCCCAAAACCTTGCCTGGGGACCCCCAAGACCCAGACTCTCTGGATCTTAACACAGGGAAAGTAAACCCTTTCCCCCACCGTTGCCTCTCCCAGGCTTCCCCTCCCTGGGTTCCCCTGGAAGATCACTGTGATTCAAACTCCTGAATCACAAAACAGACGAGGACAATTCACCTTCTCTCCTCTTTCTCTTTCCCCTTCCAGACTCTTCGCTGAGAGAGAAATAAATTCCTGACACAGATGAGAAATTTAGTGCCCTCTCCTCTCCCCTCTCGCCTCTCCCCACCAATGTCCCTTGGTGAAATCAGACCCGCGTCCCCTGTGTCTCCACCGGAAAATAAAAAAAAAAACACAATCAGGTTTTAAACAAGAAACTTTTAATTAAAGAGAGAAAAAACAGTATAAAAATTATCTTTGTAAATTTAAATGGAATAGTACAGGATTTTTAGCTATAGGCAATGGGATAACCTCCCAGCCTAAGTATTCAAGTACAAATTAAAATCCTTCAGCAAAAATACAAATTTGAACTCCTTCCAGCCAAATGCACAATTAAACTCCTTCCAGCAAATGCACATTTGCAAATAAAGAAAACAAACATAAGCCTAACTCGCCATCTACCTAGTACTTACTAGTTTGAATCTATAAAGAACCTGTATCAAGGAGATTGGAGAGAAACCTGGTTGCACGTCTGGTCCCTCTGAGCCCCCAGAGTGAACAACAACCAAAAACTAACAGCACACACAGAAACTTCCCTCCCTCAAGATTTGAAAGTATCCTGTCTCCTGATTGGTTCTCTGGTCAGGTGACAGCCAGGCTTACTGAACTTGTTAACCCTTTATAGTCAAAGAAATATAAAGTATTTCTGTGCTATTAACTTTTCTTATCTGTTTCCAACAAGGGGATAAGAGAGGGATAGCTCAATGGTTTGAGTATTAGCCTGCTAAACCCAGGGTTGTGAGCTCAATCCTTGAGACGGCCATTTCAGGAACTGGGGTTAAAAAAAGTCTGGGGATTGGTCCTCTTTTGAGCAGGGGGTTGAACTAGATGACCTCCTGAGGTCCCTTCCAACCCTGATATTCTATAACCCCAGATAGCACTCTCACAGCTCAACCACCTGAGGAAAGCTGAAATTAAGGTGAGGTTGCATAACAACTTTTTAAGCACATTGGCTGGCACTTCATGGGAAGCAAATACTCCAACTCTCCAATCATGCAGTTTAGCCCCGTTGCTCCGCCACGGAATACTGTGCTCCAGTCTAGCTCCATTCATCTCACATCACTTTCCCTGACCAGGTTTCTGTGACATTGATGTGGTGTGAAGAATAGTCTGCAGCTGATGTGGGAAACCAGTCTCCTATAACTGACCTGACCATGCACTTACCTAGCTTTGATTTGCCCTTCTGCTCATGGGCCCTTCTGAACAGATTTTGAATAGACAGGGTCAATGTGCAGCCCAGTCTTTACACCTGGGGCCAGTGAGAGGATCCCAGGTGATGCTGCAACCAAAGACAGACAATGTCTCACATCACTGATGGCTGTCCTCTGACCAGATTTGATTGTGGTCTGAGAGCTCTGCACTTTGCTGAGGAGGTTGTGGCAAATTGGCTTGGCATCCAATAACTTAAAGGAGTCTTCTTAAGGCATCATAATTTTAGGGCATGTGATGTGTGTTATCATTAGATTTCAATAGATATCAACACAAGGCTAGTCACACAATTGCAATGGCAGTCCAAACTGTGTGTTTTACAGCTATGATCCACCAAGCGGCATAAGGAAGTGAATAACTGCAGCTGAGCCTGAGTTCACTTCAATGTTTAATACATTTTTATTTTTGAATCACAGAAAAAAAATCAAGCACAAAAGTCAGTTACAATCAAAGGACAACAGAAGTGTCTAACAATGAGACTAGTTATGAACAGAACAAGATAAACTACCAAGTGTTACATATAAAATCAATAATGCCACAAAGGATTAGTTGGGTAGATTTTCTGCTTTAACTAGTATTGGGAAATATGCTAGGAAGTCAAACAGAAAGATTTGGCTATTTGTCACATATTGGTAAGATATCCCAGGAGAAGAGCCCCATACAAGTATATGGCGGGGGAGGAGCAGGTAAAGCAGATACAGCACTGCTGCTGTACCAAACCATCTCCCCAGTACAAAAACCATAGAGTTTTGCTATTGGCCTGCTATCTGTCCAGCAGTCATCAGTAAAAAAGCATAAGGAGCTCAGCTGTGTCCAATGCTCATTAATATCCAAGGAAAGCAAGACATTATGCTTTTCTGAATGAATCAAAGTCAACGTGATGGGTCCCAGTGTCTCTCACAAGACCTGGAGTGCAATCCTAGCCCCACTAACGTCAAGGGATATCCCTAGACTTTAGAGAAATCCCACCACAGGATTAATACTGATTGCACATCCAAGCAATCCTCTTTAGACATTGCATAGTAATTTTGTAGCTGAGGGGTACCACCTGGAGTCACAGATTTGGTTTCAAAGATTGCGAATTGTGGACAAATGCTGCAGTGCCAAGATATGAGTGTCCATCCCCCACCCCCAATCTTGGTTAGCAGTGGGAAAGCAGACCGAACAAGCTAGGATTGGAGCAGGTTTCTATCAGACAATTACTATTACTTGCCCAATTAGGGTCAGAAATGTACAGTTTTTGTACACACAGACGGGTGCCAGACAGACTCTGTCCTGAAGCACTTATAGTTTAGAAGTGAAGACAGAACAAAACATGTAGAGTGGGGTGTGCCCATGAGAATGTGAACAGAACACTTTACAGAAGACGGATAAGTTGGAAGCACAGTATGTTAACAGGAAGATTGTTTTAATTATGTCGTACAGTGAGAAAGACTATATGGAGACACAAGTTAATGGAAGAGAACACTGTACTCCAACAAAACTAATACATAAGGGTCCATTCCTACAAGCTGAATGCCTCCTGTAAGCTGGTGAATACTCAACTCCTGCCAAAGCCAGTGGACCCATATTTTGCAAGCTCAAGCCCCAGACTCTTCCCACTTTTATGAAATTCAACATGTATACAGCTCAGTTTCCTCAGAAAAGGATCTTAAGTGAGTTATTTCAGCTGCTGATTCTACTCCAGACTGAGCACAGAACTCTATTACTCATAATTCCATTGACTTCAGTAGCTGAAATGAGAGCCAAATTTTCACGTGACTTTAAAACGTATTTGTTCTGCAAGTAACTGAACAGTAACAAGAAAGCATATATAGATCAAACATGCAAGAGGCCAACTGAACTCACTGCATACATGTCAATCTACTTTAATATACATTTACTTTGTCAATCTGTTGCATTTCATTAATAGGACTAGTTATGCCAATAAGCAAAAGTAATTCTAATGACATGGTTCCAGACTAAAAGGTTAAATAAATAAAAGTTGATCAGATTTGAGGCTGGAAGGGAGCCATCGTGTAAATAGACAAATTTTTCTTTCTGAATGTAGTGGGGTTAAAGTACCCCCAATAGCCATAACATCTCCTCCGAGGTTAGCAATCAGTCACAAGACACCAAATTTCTCTTGGAAAGAAATCCTCAAAAATACTGTGTAGACACTTATCTTAGTTGTAGTCTGTCTATTGACAACAGGAGTTAGAGCTACTTCTGAGTTAGAAATTCACCCCACAGTAACTCCAGTGCACTAGAAATGAATTGGGCCTATAGGACCAGCGGACCCTCCACAGGCACACCTGCAGGAGGTCCACCGAAGCTGTGGGACCAGCGGACCCTCCGCAGGCAAGCCACCGAAGGCACCCTGCCTCTTGCCCTAGCGGCGACCGGCAGAGTGCCCCCAATGGCTTGCCACCCCAGGCACGCGCTTGGAGCGCTGGTGCCTGGAGCCGCACCTGTCTATGGCCAGATCGCTCAAGGCATGGTGGAAAAGACTATAACGTGGACATTCAGCAGTGCCGCATGAAAAATCAAGGAGCTGAGACAGGTGTGCCAGAAGGCAGCAAACAGTCGCTCTGGTGCAGAGCTGCAAACATGCTGCTTCCACAAGGAGCTGCATGGCATCCTTGGGGGTGACCTCACCTCCACTGCCAAGCACCCTGTGAATTCTTCAGGGTAGCATTGCCAATTTTGGTTGGATATATTCCTGGAGGTTTCATTACATGCTATAATCCTCAATTAAAGATTAATCTTTAATTCCTGGAGACTCTAGGAGAATCCTGGAGGGGTGGCAACCCTAATCAGGGGAGATGGAGTCACAGGGCACTGCAGTGAACCCAGAGGATGAGGTACAGATGAGGAAGGAGGCGGCATATAGGGAATAGGTGACTGGGGGATCCAGTGCTGTGGATCCTGGATCCAGTGGTGTGTGATCCTGAGCCAGGACCTATTTTTGACTCCTAAGCAGTCAAGCCACTCCCAGTAGTTCAGCATCAGCAAGCCTGATGCAGGGGAGGGAAACTCTGGCAAGTACTCAGTTTGCTTCAATATAACAGGGACACATCTTTTTTAAAGATCAGGCTAAAACAGTGAAATAACCTTTAGGGGTGCAGTTGCTATCTGCTTCTCATTTCCGTGAATCCACCATCAATATCTCTAAGAAACTTTCCTGGAAGTAGTCTGCAATCATCTTGTGACATTGCATCCCTAAGACTCTATGGAAATATGCTTCTGAATGTATATATGACATAATTGGAATATGTTTTATGCTATATATGCCATGTAACATATCTCTGTAAAGGTTATGATCTACTAAATCTATTCATTTGTATGCATATATCATTTTTGTATTCAAAGTTATGAATATTGGCTGTGTACTTGTTTGATCTTAAGTACCCTTAGTAAAGCATTTGGTCAGCTTCTTGAGAAAGGAATGTGCAAATTAAGTGCCCAGTCAAGAAATACTTAATGAACAGTGGATCTTGGAAGCCTCCAATCCACATAAGAAGTCTTCCTGGAGACATTCAAGATAGCATGTGGGCAATGGCTGCTGCTTGTAAAAACTGAATCATGCATGGACATGTGACTTGCCAATGTGACTCCAAAACTCCATCTTGAAACTCGACTTTGCATAGGAGAGAGGAAGGGGTCTCCACCCGCAAGAGAAAGTCTATTTAAGCCTGTGGGAGAGCCCTCCATTTTGTCTTCAGCTGGCTCAAGAGATAGCCTCTTCACCCCCAAAGCATACCTGAAAGAAACTGGAACAAAGGACAGTAACTACAGGGGGTGTGAGTGATTGCTGGACCCAGACTAGAAGGAGACTAGTCTGTAAAAGGAAGCTCTGAGGGTGAGGATTTATCTGTATTCAGTTTTCTTACTGTATTAGGCACAGACTTGCATGTTTTATTTTATTTTGCTTGGTAATTCACTTTGTTCTGTCTGTTACCCGGAACCCCTTAAATCCTACTTTCTGTATTTAATAAAATCACTTTTTACTTATTAATTAACCCAGAGTATGTATTAATACCTGGGGAGGGGAGGCAAACAGCTGTGCATATCTCTCTGTCAGTGTTATAGAGGGCGAACAATTTATGAGTTTATGGATTTATTTGGGGTTTGGACCCCATTGGGAGTTGGGCATTTGAGTGTTAAAGACAGGAACACTTCTTAAGCTGCTTTCAGTGAAGCCTGCAGTTTGTGGGACGTGGTTCAGACCTTGGTCTGTGTTTGTGGCTGGCAGGGCTCTGGAGTCCTGAGCTGGCAGGGAAAGCAGGGGCAGAAGTAGTCTTGGCACATCAGTTGGCAGCTCCAAGGGGGTTTCTGTGATCCGACCTGTCACACATCTGTCAAAGGTTTCTGGAGAGGGCTGCCTTACTTCTTTCCCTGTGGTAGGAAACTTTCCCATGCCAGTCAGCAATTATTTCAGGAGGCGCCATTGCAGCACACAGGCTAGCAGCATACGGAGCCAGTCTGTAGCCGGATGCATGCAGGAGCTGTTCCCTTTCAGCCTTAGTTATCCTCATGAATGAGATATCAGCAAAAATCACCACCACCTGTGAAGAATGGTGCCAGCATTCAGTACAACTACCCTATCTACCTGTACTGATGCCAGAGTACTACCCCCACTTTATTGTCTCGAATCACCCCTTCCCCACCAAGCCAGACTCACCATGGCTGGGACTGCTACCAGGCTGTATGAATCCCAAGGGGAAGTAAGAATGTTGTGCTTGTAACATGTGCGGATCAAAGGGAGTGAATGCACTCACAGAAGTACCTCTGTCCATTGTTTCGCAGCTGCAAAAGTTCATGGCGGGGGCAATCCCTGCGCCGTTAGGGCGGCACGTGAGTTTCTGCAGCGGCAGCAATTTGGTGGCAGCTTCTGTCTTCAGCCAGAAGACAGAAGCTGTGCCTCAGTGCACAGCTGAACATAGAAGCTGCCGCTGAATTGCTGCCGCCGCGAAAACACACGTGCCGCCTTAATGGCACATGGACTGACCCCACTGTCTGCGGTGGCAATTTGGCATGCTACTTGGCGGCAAAATCACTGGGACTGCCGCCCCTTGCAGACTGCCGCCCCAAGCACCTGCTTGGAATACTGGTGCCTGGAGCCGGCCCTGACCTTGAGGATCTCTCCATCCACATCAGGGGAGTGGCTCAGCCAGATAAAGAGGAGAAGGAGGAGGACAAGGGAAGACATGTTCCAGGATGTCCTGCAAGCCTCTGGCACTTTGGATTGTAATCAATGACAAAATGCAGAAGGACGATGAGGATAGGAAAAACGGGCAGCAAGAGATGATAGCGCTGCTTAGGGAGCAAATAGACATGCTGCAGTCCCTGATCGAACATCAGACTGAATACATCCATGCTCACCTCCCCCTGCAGCCCATAAAGAACTGCATTCCAGGACCTTGCAAACTCTCCCCATGCACATTCTACATCTCTTCCGGGGCCGCAGCAGTACCCCCAGCCACTCCACCTTGCGAGAGAGTATACAAAATGACAGACACACATATCACCCAGCTGTCAGAAACTACACTGGTATATGCATTTGAAAATTCCCCATTCTTTCCCCTTTAAAGATAAACTTTATACATTCAGGTAAAACTATTTTAGCTTTGAATAGTAATATTTGCACGGCTGTGGAATAAAAATCTATTTTTGAAATATTAATCAATCTTTATTCATCTCGTCTCCAACATATGGTGGCTGTGCACAACATTCAAAGATACTATAAACAGCAACAGTTGCATTTGCATTGTTATATTAGAGCACAAACACTCATTACAAGGTTCATAGCATGGTGCAAAAAACAATGCCTGGCATAGCATGTTACAGCAACACCCATTACTGTGGCTCATTGTAAAATGTTCCTTCAAAGCCTCCATGAGTTGAATAAGTCCCTGTTGAGCCCTTCTTAGAGCCCATATGTGGCTGCTCAAAATCAGACAAATGATCCACCTCCATGCTCCACTCCTGTAGAAACTTCTCCTCCTTTGCAACACAGATATTATCAAGCCTACTGCAGGAAACTATGACCATGGGGATATTTTCCTCACTGAGGTCTAATCTCTTGAGTAGACAGTGAAAGAGGCCCTTCAAATGTCCAAAGGCACATTCAACTGTCATTCTGCATTGGCTGAGCATGTTGCTGAAGTGCTCCTTGATGCTGTTGAGATGGCCTTAGTATAGCTTCATGAGCCACAGAAGTAAGGGGTAGGCAGGGTCTCCCAGGATCACTACTGGCATTTCAAACATTCCCAGTGATAATCCTTTGGTCAGGAAAGAAAGTCCCTGCTTGCAGCTTTCTGCACAAGCTTGTGTTCTTAAAGATGTGTGCATCATGCATCTTCCCTGACCAGCCCATGTTGATGTTGGTGAAATGACCCCAGTGCTTCACCAGTGCTTGCAGCATCATAGAAAAGTAGCCCTTTCCGTTAATTTACTCTGTGGCAAGGTGGTATGGTACCAAGATACAGATAAGTGTGCCATCTATCACCCACCTCAGTTTGGGAACCCCATTTCTGCAAAACCATCCACTATTTTCTGCACATTGCCCAGAATCACAGTCCTGCATAACAAGATGTGATTAATGGGCCTGCACACTTGCATCACAACAGTGGATTTACCGACTCCAAATTGATTCCCAACTGATCGGTAGCAATCTTGTGTTGTCAGCTTGCACAATGCAATCATCACTCTTTTCTCCATCGTGAGTGCAGCTCTCGTTTTGGTGTCGTTGTGCCAGAGGGCTGGGGCGAGTTCTGCACACAGTCCTAGGAATGTGGCTTTGCGCATCCAAAAGTTCTGCAGCTGCTGCTCATCATCCTATACCAGCATAATGATGCGATTGCACCACTCAGTGCTTGTCTCTAAGGCCCAAAACCAGTGGTGTGCAGCTGCTCCATGAATGCCGACAGCAATCTTGAATTGTTTCTTTCCACAGCGCACAGCAAGACAGCCACCAAGGCATCATCATCAGACTCGCACCTCCTGAAATATTACAGGATTAGGCTCGTTGTGTTTGTTGCAATACTGAAGAGCAGTGTTGGCTCCATGCTTCTCACAGAGATGGTAGAAATGCAGGCAAGTGGGGCTTTTGAAAAGTGGCACAAAACGTAATAAAATGTCCATGGAATGATGGGATGGAGAAAACTGCATCATGGGATGCTGAACACATGTTCCCAGCCACCCCTGTGACATTGCAAACCCTTCCCAAAACACACCGTGCTAGATGGTGGTAAGGTGCACAGTAGGATAGTTACCCATGGTGCTCTGCTCTCTGCATTGCTGCAAGCGCTGCTATTGTGGACACACTGGCAACACAAGGAGCACGGTGTAGACATGCAACAGCAGTTTAATTACTGCAGTGGCTGTACAACAGCGTAACTTACGTCAACTTAATTTTGTAATGTAGACAAGGCCAAAGTGTCTGTACCTCTCCTGAAGTCAACGGAACTGTGCCCATTTGTATTAGTGAAGATTTAATCCATAGTATCACAGGATTGCCCCCCTATAAAGACTTCTTGGTAATGCAGCCTATTATTTCAGGTGTTCTAAATCTGTGATAAGAAGGACCTTTACGTACATTTCCACAGATATTTATGGATAACATTGATCACTGACATCTCTTGCCTAAAATTTCATTAAGACTTCAACTGTGTGAAAAGTGCGTTGTTGACTGTATACATTTCTTGGATAAATTGATGCAGTGGACCAAGTTCTGTCTACTTACATTTAACGTCTGAGGTCAGCTCTTCATCTCAGAAGCAGGACATCCACCCATTCTGAGATTATGCACTGTTTCTTTCAATTGGTAGCAAGAAGCTCAGTGCAGAATAGGAGAGTGAGACACAGTAACTAAAGATAACAACATTCCTTATTCTATTACTCTTCCTCATTCAGGATTAGGGCTTATGTAGACAAGGTGAAAAGTGGTGTTGGAGTGCTTTTGCATTCTAACTAGCATGTCGGCTGTGTGTGCACTAGAGTCCAAACTAGGAATCTATAGACCTGGTGCTTTAAGAGGGACAGTTTCACAAAGTTGAACAGTTATGAGCCAGATCAATTGGGAAGATAATCGAGAAGGAAATTTAGGCTTTAACGCACCCACTTCACTTCCAAATGGCCACAACAAGATATCAGAGTGGGAGTTGGGCAGGATTGTACTCTGGCAGTTTGCTTGAACTAGCACGCTAAAAACAGCAGTGTGGTCACAGCAGCACGGCCAGTGGCTCAGGCTAACTGCCAGAATACAACCCCACTCAACCCCCCTGGGTACATACCCCCAGCAACTCAGGCTAACTGTCCCACATGACCATACTGCTATTTTTAGGTGCTAGTTCAAACACAGCTAGCACATGTATTTCTAGCCATGTTGGGAATTACATCTCCCAGCTGCTGTGTAGAATGGCCACGTGCTAGCCTCTGCTGAAGCCCAACTAGAGTATGAGCCCACAGGGGACTCTAGTTGCTAGTCCATGCTTCTGTATCTACACTAGTCACCCATACTCGCTAGATTGTACCTGAACAAGCTTTGCCTACCCATGCTACAGTGTCACCTTCCGTTGCAGTGTAGACATGCCCTCATGAGAGTCACACAGACACTCAGGAACTGGTTTCGTTTGCAATTGACTTACTCATTTGGGTGGCACTGTTAGTGAGACAGACACTATGTGAAAGAGGGAGCTTAATTCTTGAGTCCCAATGTCTCTGTGCTTTAAGGTATCCCTCTATGCACCTGTCTCAGTTTAATGGCAGTGCACAATAGACCAGAGCACAAGTGCCTTTCAGAGCAGCACTAGTGGAACTGCATTGGTGCTAGAGCAACAGTGAGAGATTTCCCTCAAATCCTCAGTGTAGATGCAGTCAGTATGTCTGATGGGGAAATGAAGCTGCCTCTATTTAAAACGCTGCTAAGGGTGATTTGAATTCAACAATCTGCACACTTACAGCTGCCAAAGGGGATGGAGAATTTGGCAGCGCAACAGGCGCCTGTGGAGCGTGAACAGGCGGTCTAGTTAAGAGGGTTCCCATGCTCAGGGATTCCCCTTCTTGTATCCCCATTCCCAGCTCGGATTTTGTTGAGGGGATGGTTGAAAGTTTAGGCCCAGGAACCTACCCCCGACTCCGTCCCCAGGTGACTCGGCAGAGGGCTCCCCCCTCTCTGACACCCGAGCCGAGGCCAAGCCCCCATTATCTCCATGAAAGCCCCAAGCTCAGGGCGGGATTTTCAGGCCCACTCCTCGCACACTCGGGGCACGCGCAAGAAGCACGTTTCTCCCGTCCCCGGCGGAGCGACGCAATGGGTGGGACCGACAGAGGCAAACGTCCCAGGCTCCTCCCGGGAGCGGGAGCCTGCAGCATCCGGGCACCAGAGGGTGGTTCTGCGGCTCCGCCCCCGTGCCTGTGGCGGCCCCAGTCCCTCCCCTGCGTTATGTAAGAGGGCGGCGCCGCCACTGGCCAGCGCGCGGAGGGGGAGGCAGTGCGGCGCGCATGCGCAGTTGGTGGGGGGTGCCGACTCCTCCATCCTCTTCTCGGGCAGGCGGCGGCCGTGGCTGCGAGGGGCCGCACGGAGCCTTCCCCCCTCTGCTCGCTAGCGCCCGGGCCGGCCGGGCTCGTCCGGGTAAGCGGGGACCCTGCAGGGCGCTGCCGTAGGCGGGAGCCGGACCCTTCCCCCGGGTATGAGGGAGAGGCGGCCCGCAGTCGGCGGGCGGGCCACGAGCGCGCTGGCCCCGGCCCGGGCATCTCCTTGGGCCGCAGCCTGAGGTGGGGTCTAGGGTGTTCCCCGGGCCGGGCCGGGCCTGAGGGCTGGGGGGGGGGGCGCTTCTCCCGGTACAGGAAATCTGCATTCACGGTGGCTGGGCGGTGGCGAAACCTGCCCGTGGGGGCGGACTCCGCGTTGCCGGTCCCTGCCTGCCTGGGCCCCGGGGTCAGGGAGCGCGGCCGAGTGCAGCGTTGTGCCTGTGCCCCCGGCTTATCCACTGCTGTCCCGTCCCGGGCTGGGGGCGCCGCGCTCACTCGCAGCTTGGAGCCCTGCAGCCGCTGGCTTCTCCCCGGCCCTCCGGGGTCACCCAGAAGGGGTTGAAGTGCTTGTACGCCGCGCTCGGAGCCGGACTGAATTCTCGGTCTCAAACCAGGCGGCGGCGCCTGCTGCTCCTGCTGCCTGAGGTTGGTTCTGCTTCATCACAGAGAGTTTCAACCTAGGGCCCTGGGCGATCTTGCTGGAAACTAAACTGAACATTTTTAACCTATTTGTAGCCTCTGAAAGTATCAGAGGAAGCAACTGCTGCTCTCCAGTCTCAGGATATGAACGTTCTGCTTCTAGTTTGACTTTCCGGTTTTGGTTACTTGCAATCCTTGTTGTTTTACAAGAAAACAACTTAGTATGAGGTGTACTGCAATACTGTGGGCGTCAATCGAGTTGTGCTATTTAGCATTTGTGTCTTCTAACTTCACTGTGACTGCTTTAATGTTAAACACTTCTAACAAGCTTTTTAAAGTTTCTTTTATGTCCTGTCTTGCAAGTCTGTATTAAATCAAGATTTTGGGCCAGTTTAAGTTCTTGAAGGGTGTGTGTGTGTGTGTGTGTGTTTGTTTTTGTTTTTTTTGTTGAAGAAAACGGGACAGTCGTAATATATTACTTTAACTCTGAAATGTGGAATTGGTTTAGTTGTGGCTGAATGTAATTGTTTTAAGCAAACTCTGAAAGTGACAGTACTGTAGTATTCCAAGTGAGTTAGAAATACTTAGCTTGCCAGTACACTTAATGTTCAATTCTGCATATTGGAATTATGTGTAATTTACAATATTTAAAACTAAAAGTCTGGCTGGGCCAAATCTGAAAGCCCAATATTTTCAAAGAAATGCTTTTTTAGTTAACTGGGGGGGAAACAACCCAGCTCCATACTTATGGGCAACTTCAATATAATAAGCCAGCGTGCTTGTCTAATGGCCTTTTTAGCAAACTAATATCAAGACACTATAAATAAAACCTATTGTAACACTCTTTAATTCAGGTGCAACTGTTCTCAGTTATTTCTCCTGACATTACTAAAACCCACTCTGTTTCCCACATCTGGATATTTGTGTTTTAAAGAGAATTTTAGTCTCTCCATGTTTGTTTTAAAACAATCTTGACGCTAGTGTAGAGCAGCCTTTAATAGAAGACTTCATGTATCTAAATTAACTAGGAAATGTAAAGATTTTTACAGTTAATTGAAGATTTAATCTCCCTTGCTTTTGAAACAGGAAGTGCGCATTCTTTTGTGTACGCTACATAGACAGTCTGAGGCCCTTGCTGGGACTACTCCTGAGGGAATTCTGCACTAAAACATTTGAAAATTCTCACAATATTTTAAAATTCTTCAAATTTTATTTGTCAATAAATGTGGAGGTTCCAGCAAGACAGTAGGGGGGGTAGGCCACTGGCTGCAGGGAGGTGGGAGATGACACTTCACTTGGCAGTGAGGCTGCAGCCCAACTCTGACACAGTGCAAGGGCTGGGTCTGTCCCAGAAACACCCTCGGGCCCTGCCCCTCCGCACCAGGTGTGGGCAGGCAGGCTAGCCTGGTAGGTTCCAAGTGTGGAGGGACTTGATCTGGGGTGAGAAGGTTCTGGGTGGGGCAGTCTGCATGTGAGCAGCTCACTGGGTGTGGGGTGTGTGTGCAGGGGTGACTGGATTCACAAGGGCTTGTGGGGGGGGCAGTTCTGGGTACAAGGGCAATGGGACTCAGCAGTGGGGTCCTGTTGAAGGTAGCAGGGGATCAGCAGGAGCGGGTCTTGGGGCTGGGTAAGACGGAGGTCTGGGTGCAGGAGGGGGTGATCTGGGTGTAGGGGGTGTTAGGCTCATTGGAGTGGGTGTTTGAGTGCAGTGGGTGAGGATCAGCAGGGGTTGGTCTAGGTTCAGGGGGGTAGGGATCCAAGTACAAGGAGATGGGGCTTGGTGGGGGTCTGCTTGCAGGGGGGCTCTGGATGCAGGGGGTAAGGCTCAGTGAGGTGGAGGTTTGGATGTGGGGATATCTGAGAAGGATTGGGGTGCAAGGGGGTGAGGCTCGGTGGGGAGGACTGGGTGGGGCAGGGCTCTGAGTGGTCCAGGAGCAGGTGAGGTTCAGCAGGAGGTGGTCTGGGTGCAGGGGTGGGGGTCTAGATGCTGAGGAGGTGGGGCTCAGCAGGGGGAAACCTCAGGGGGAGGGGGTTCCGGTGCTAGAGGTTATGGGTGTGTGGGAGGATGTGGGGGTGAAGCACAGGGGGAGTGTGGGTCTGGGTACAGGGGGCTCTGGATGCATTAGGGGTTTGGCAGATGGGCGAGCAGGGGAAGGGCAGTGTGGAGTTTCCTGCAGCCATGGGGAGGTTTCTGAGGGGGGCGTCTGGCCTGGGCCCAGCCACTCCTTGCAGGGAAAAAAGGAAATCCAGTCCTTGCCCAGTCAGGATTAGCAGCTGAGCCTGGCACAGGGAAAGAGCCACTGGCCAGGGCATCCCTAGCTCTCTTCTCCCCCACCCCCCACCCACACACCATGGTGATTTACTTCACTGCTGGCTGCTCTGGGCACCCAAAACGACACACCCACCATTCTGGGGATGAGTGCATGACTGCTTTTGCGGCTTCCCTTTGCTTCCCTGTCAATCTCTTTTCTGCAGGCAAGCAAACAAATCTGCAGAGGGCCATGAATTCTGTGTGTGCGCACTGGCATCGAATTCCCCCAGGAGTATAGCATGTATCAGTTTAATGACAGTTTCAGTTGAAACCATTAATAGTGAAATTGTGACAGGTCTTTCTAACATCCTGAAAACTCATTACTAATGTAGTATGTATTTGTTTTTATTTAATGCAATAAAATCACTATAGCTTTTCTTTAAATAGTTTTGGTTCAGAAATAGTTAAAACTGGCTCCTTAGATTCTTTTAAACAAAAATCTATTTCATGGAAGTTGTTGAACGTAAGAAATCTATTGCATTTCTGCATCTTCTTTCTAAGAAAACTTGCATGGAATTTTCACTTCATGCTTTTTTTCCCTCACCTTCTGACTTCATAATCCTTTTTTACAGATGGTAGCTCTAGAATTACATGGACTGTAAAAACTTTAGGGCATGGACTGTCTTTTTATATTCATGTAGTGACTACCACTGTGGGACTGGGTTTCCAGATACTTCTGCAATACAAATAAACATCAGATTTAAAAAAAAAATACTTTAGATGAGGAATTAGCAAGTAAAGTAGAAATTTGGAAGCAAGTTTTCCATGAAATACCTGCTCCACTATATACACTGTCCATTTATCCTATTCCCATGTCTCAGACATCTTTCCCTGATGGTGGATGACTTCAGTCCTGGAGGACAGCTCTTGTCATTCTATACCAGGGTAGGCAACCTATGGCATGTGTGCTGAAGGCTGCACGCAAACTGATTTTCAGTGGCACTCGAACTGCCTGGGTATTGGCCACTGGTCCGGGGGACTCTGCATTTTAATTTACTTTTAAATGAAGCTTCTTAAATGTTTTAAAAGCCTTTATTTACTTTACATACAATAGTTTAGTTATATATTATAGACTTAGAAAAAGAGACCTTCTAAAAACATTAAAATGTATTACTGGCACATGAAACCTTAAATTAGAGTGAATAATTGAAGACTCGGCACACCACTTCTGAAAGGTTGTTGACCCCTGTTCTATACGTAGTAGTGGCTTTTGATGGAGGCAGCTAGCCTGGCTCCGTTAGATCTGATTTTATAGTCCTGTGCTCCAGCTTGCATTAGGGAGAGGCAGCACCATGTTACTTTGCTTTATTCAGACCCCTAGCAAGTGCTCCATAGAAACCAGTGATCCATGGACAACAGTTCAGTAATCGCTGTCTTGACACCCATGGCCCAATTCAGGTTTCATCTGGAAATGTTTAGGGCTTTATTGCTTAGAAAATCAATTGATTAAACCAAAGTGAGATCTTTTAAACCTGAACTTTTTTACCTGGGTGGGAATTAGAAAATGTGCATATAAAGGGGAAACAAATTGGTTTTATTGTTTATCCACTGAAAATACCTCTAAAAGATGGGCTTTGAAGTGTTATTTAGGAGGAAGCTTTAGAATGGAACCTACTAACCACTTTTCATATAAAAAAGTACTTGGAGTACAGAGGTATTTACACAAGGAACCTGAACAGAGATGTCCATGTGTCTGCCTCATGTGAATTGAGTAGACCATATGGAGAGAGTATATGACTCTTTGCTCATAAGGATACCTTCTGAGTCGGTAGCCAAAACAGGCTTTCTCACTTAGACTAAACATCCTTCTTTGTTTGTAGATATGGCTCGTGGACAGCAGAAGATTCAGTCGCAGCAGAAAAATGCCAAAAAGCAAGCTGGACAGAAAAAGAAACAAGGACATGATCAGAAGGCTGCAGCCAAGGCTGCCTTAATATATACCTGCACTGTTTGTAGGGTAAGGGGGAGCAGAAGACAAAGCATTACAGTGGGCAACTCTTCCAGTCTAGAGTAGGACTTTTATAGGAAGAAGTTGTGGAAACCACAAAGTAAATATTTCTGTGGTAATACACTTCTATGCGGATATAACGCGGGTTCACATACAACATAGTAAAGCTCTGACATGCCGCTCTGAGCAGCGCGTTAAGGGTGCTGGGGCCGAGGGGTTCAATAAGGGGCATAGGGCCTCAGGGGTGGTCAGGGGGCCCGCCCCCAGGGTCTGAGGGGCAGGAGCTGTGGGAGGGCACTTTTGGGGGCCCCGCAGTCCCAGAGTAGCCCAGGCAATTAGCGGGGGACTGGGAGCAGCCTGCTCTGCTTTCCTTACCCTGGCCCCAGCTGTGTTGCTTGGGGGAGGGGACTTGGGGAAGGGATTCCCCCTTGCACTCACCAGCAGTGGTGGAAGCAGAGCAGCCCGGTCCCAGCCCACTTCACTCCACCAGCTCCCAGCCACAGCGTTCCGCTTCCCGCCGCAGGTGAATCCGGGGGGCGTCCTTTCCCAACCTCCCCGCACTCACCTGTGGCAGGAAGCAGAGCACCGCAGCTGGGAGGTAGCAGAGTGGAGCGGGCTGGGGCCGCATCGCTCCGCTTCCCACTGCTGGTGAGTGCGGAGGACGTCCTTTCCCCAACTTCCCTGTACTCACCGGTGGCAGGAAGTGGAGCAGCTCAGCCCCAGTCAGCTCCACTCTGCCAGCTCCCAGCCGTGGTGCTCCACTTCTCACCGCAGGTGAGTGCAGGACCTTTTTCCAGCCGTCACCCAGCGACACAGCTGGAGCCGGGCCAAGGAAAGCAGAGCATGCTGGGGTCACATCGCTCTGCTTCCCATTGCAGGTGAGTGTGGGGGGTGGGGGGGGGAGTGGAGCATCCTTCCCCAACCTCCCTGAACCTGCCAACGGCGGGAAGTGGAGCGCCGCGGCTGGGAGCTGGCTCAGTGGAGGGGATGGGCTAGGCTGCTCTGCTTCCTGCTGCTGCTGGTGAATGCCTGTTGGGCGGGGCAGGGGAAGAGGGTGGATAGGAGTCGGAGCAGACACCGGGGTTGGGGGGGATCCTGGGGGTGATTAGGGATAGGGGTCTCTGGAGGGAGTGGTCAGGGAACAAGGAATGGGTGGGGCAAAGCAAGTTTGATATAACGCGGTCTCACCTAGAATGCAGTGAGATTTTTTTTTTTTTTGTCTTCTGAGGACCGTGTTATATTGGGGTAGAGGTGTAGTGCGTTAACTGGCTAGTTGCTCCAGGCATATTTGTAGTTTATGTGCATATAATATGAAACCCTATTACTTTGTTGGGCTGTATAACCTTAGCTATACAGATAGCTTCCTGTGATTACATGTAAAAGATCAGCACCTTGTAGACCAGTGGTTTCAGACTCCTTAATTGCAAGTTTTCATGTTTGCAGTTGGTAATCAGTACAAGGCTTCTCTAGAGGTCTGAGACCACTTTTCTGCTGTGTATTTTACTTAATCTATAAATGAAAAGATGCTCCTGACTCGCCACCGTTGATGGCTGATACTGTTGAGCATGATGCTAAGAGCTGTAGCCAGGGTTTAATAAATAGTTATGTATTTCTGCCAGAGTAATTGTCTTGACAAGAGAACAGAAATTTAAGCACCTAATCAGATTCTGACTTTCCTCCTGACTGACTCTCCTGAATCCTGCCTTTCCTCTTAGAGTGCATTCATTTAAAGGGCCAGTCTTAGAACAGACCTGTCACTTGTACTAAACTGCAATGGAAAGCTTCACAATAGAGGACTGCTCACTCAGATGCATGCACCCCCATTCTTTTCTGCAAAATATGCCAGCTTTCCTACTAATGCAATCGGAAGTTGCAGTGTACACATTTCTAGAAGGAATGTGTAAGAGACTGCAAACAACTCTTTGGGCCTCAGTGTACCAGTGAAGCCATAAAAAATGAATTGGCTTCATAGTTCCATACAAGATAGATATTTATCCTTTGGCTGAGTTTTGAAGGGAGTAGGCTTCTCACATAATTTTTGTAAAATCCTAGATTGAATAAACTTGATGTCTGCAAGGAGGTTTCTAATAAAAATGAGCACACATCTTTCAGTGCATTCTTGACAGATGGCATAAAACAAGTATATGATGATGATATGCTGAAAACAAGAGTTAAAAATCAGGATTGTAGTTAATATAGAGCCAGAGATTCTCTAAAACTAGCATAGTATTGCACAGTAGCATCTTGATAGCCTGTCTGCTGGAAGTACTATGGCACTAAGATTGGTAATTATATACATATGTTGCATTCATAAATGAGACAAGTCAAGCCCTGTGTTGACCTTGGTGAAGAAAATTAAGGTTTGAAATGGGGAGAACAGTGCAGTGTAAAGATTTTACCTAATACTCTTCTGCCATACATAAAGATAATTTTTTTTTTTTAAATCAGACACAAATGCCGGACCCCAAGACCTTCAAACAGCACTTTGAGAGCAAGCATCCTAAGACTCCACTTCCTCCAGAATTGGCTGATGTTCAGGCATAAAGTTGTTCACAGGTCATTACATATGCTTTTTTTAAAACTAAATCTGAGTTGTACTGTTTATCATCATAGTGAATTAGCCTTGCTCACTGGCTATCTGAGAATTACTTCATTTTCTCTGAAGTTAGTTAGCTTGAAACTAAAAACACATTCTCAGATCACTAGTAGTGATGAAGTTGCTTCTCACACTTACTGCAGCAGCAGGAGGCCTGGTCCTTGATTGGTCCACTGATACTAACTTAAAGAAAAGATATAATGCTCAGTGAGATGCTTGCCCATGGGGTTGATACAAACTAATGAATGTGAAGTGTTATTCAGGTGTTTAGATTAGAAGCATACATTATTTTTTCAAAGGATACTTTATTTCCTTCTTGCCATACAAGACTTAATGAAGTTAGAGCTGTTGAGCACATGACTAAATGTTTAGACTTTGTTACACAACATAAAAAAATATACTGTTTGGCTTGGGTAGAGAGAGTATTTCTGTAGATACTAATTTTTTGAGAATATTTGCAGGGTAGCTAAACCATTGATTATAGGTTTAAGGGCAAACACCCTTTGGTTCATAATTAATTCAGTATCACTTCTCATTGATTGGAAGCTAAGCAGTAGTTATAGCAGTGTTGTGCAACAGTTCAGTTTAACTGAATTCTTGTTTTGTTTTTTTATAGGTGAATTCATGGCACCTATTGACTTGTCCACAGTCAGATCTTACATAACAAATCTGCAGCTGCTTTTCTAACAAACTGTTGATCAGCAAAAATGAAAGGGTTACAGAAACATTCATATTTTTATGCTGTTCCCTCTTGAGCTTCATGCAAAGACGATTCTGTGTAAATGTACAGTTGTGCCCTATTTGGAAATCCTGAAAACCAGTCCATACTTGTTATAAACATTTTTTACAATTGTAATTATACTGATGTTCATATTGTGTAAAATAACTCATTTAATAAAGTAGTATTTTGATTTTTACAATATCACAGGTTAAATGCTTGTAGAAGTTCTATTTCAACTTTCCACATTATCTGCCTTATAAAATCCTAATGAGAACAAAGTGGAATTCTCTCCATCCTGCCAGAAACGTGAGCAGTTTCATTCCACTGAAAGTAATGTGCATTACAATAAGCTGAGCTGAAGCTAACCTAAGAGGGGAACTGCTTATGTTTACTTTCCAATGTTCTGCCTGCTTGAGCTCGGTTACTAAAATTTAATTTCTTGACTCAAGAGGTATAGCCAACTTAGAAGCTGCATCAGAATTATGGGACTTCCTCTCTTTTTTTTTTTTTTTTTTTTTTTTTTTTTTTTTTTTTTTTTTTTTTTTTTTTTTTTTTTTTTTTTTTTCTTCTTCTTCTTTTGTTCTGTTTGTTAGGAAAGGTGGGTACTACAAGCCATTTAGAACAGGTCTCCTTTGCTGTCAGAGAACTTGTTCCTTCTATTCATGCACTGGCGAGACTCTTGTTAGACAAGTGAACCTTAATGTTTAGTAGATGGCTGGCAAAACTGAGACACAATAGAATTTAATATTTCTGGACATGCTTATCTGAATAATGTTCACAAATGCTATATCAACTTAAAGTAACTCTGCTCTTCATTGTAAAATTCAGTTGGAAAGATTGTAAATGCACATGAGTAGTGAACCATGTGTTTCACCCCCTGCCCTCCAAAGTGTCTGGCTATCTTAGTCGCAACTTTTTTCAAGAAGTGTGCAAAGTAGTCAAACTCCTAATGATCTACTTATTTGACAATTAACTTTAAAATAAGCCTGTTGGAAAGTACACAAGCCAAATGATTGACTAGCTACATCACTTCCAGTTAAACTTAAATCAGTCCTGACTTATCAACATTACCAGGGAAAATTTTAAGCTTTACCTGAAACCATTAGATGAGAGCACTTGAGGACAGATTAACCTTCATAAAGTGTATCATGGCCTTGATTCTAATCTCAGAGGGGGGGGAGTCTAAAACTGGTGTATTTGAATTGTGCTGGAAGGTCTGCGATATACAGTAGTAGCCATCCTAAAGATATTTGAGGTGGTACTGCCAAAGAACAGACCTTCTGAAATTGGTTAGACAGAGGGGAAATGCTGTGAATTGCTGAGAAACTGGTTACAACAAACTGCAGCCGCAATAACTAATCTCTTATTTCTGACAGACCAAGTAACCGTTGGTACGTGTTAAATACATTCTTTGATTTAATGAAATTCACGTGAAATAAGTGGTATTTTTGGTGTATCAAGTCAAATACAGCCTCTTTCTATGTCCACTTTCCCTTTTAATGAATTACTTGTGTCAGGCTAGCCTCCCATCCTCCTTACTGTGACGTTAAGTTGTATCTCTCTGTAAATGTTCACTTTGGCCTAAAGTTTCATTGTAATATACCCACTCTGACATAATCTGTATACCACTGAACTTTTATAGGTGCCCTGTTTGTCTGCTGAAAATAATCCAGTACTGCACTAGTACTGACATCATTAGAATGTAGTCCTTCATTTTTTCTTAATGTTAGAAGTTAATTCAATAACTTCATTCTGACAGCCTGTCTCCCACAAGACAAGAAATCTGCCTTTCAACTTGTTGCTGAGGGGTACCTAAATGTTCTCATACTGTAATGTCATCAAAAAATAAGATGAGTATACCCTGAACGAAATGTTCCTTACATTGATTGATTGATATTTGGTAGCCTGGTTTTTCTCAGGAGAAGGTTCTGGGATGCATCCTTACCCCCAAAAAAGCCCTAAGCTGAAAGACATGTTTTTGTTGCTTTAATTTACAGATTGTGTAGCAAACGTAGTTAATGATCAAATAAGGTGGCTGGAAAGTGACGACATACTGGTAGGACAAATTAAACTACTTAAGAATTTTATTGCATTTTGAAAACTGTGTGATAACTACATAACCATCAGTTGATACTGGTAAAGGCCAGGGTGATCTTCAGTTTTATACACTAATAAACTCCCTATTTATAGCTGTTGCAATCTGAAATACTGTAACATTTTCTCATAAATTGAACCTAAAAGTATGGGGAGAATGCAGGACTAGTGGGGGAATTATCCTCATTTAGTATTGTCTGCAAATACTCAATGTATGGCTTTAAAGAGTTGTGTGTGGGGTAAGGAATAGGGGAGTTTCGTCTCCTCACATCTAACTTTGTGGATGGCACCCTGTTAACTCTGGCTAAAAAGACACAATTGTGCATTGTACTGTGTCTGATTAAAGAGTAAGTTAAAAAACCTAAAGTGTAAAATGTGATATTTCCTGCCTGTTAAAATCAAGTGTTCCTGTATTTTTATTAAATTTATGCTGGTTCTAAATCTTGAAGCTATCCAGCTACAAAAAGTAGCTGTTGCAGGGCAAACTTCCCACCTTCATCCTGCAAGGCTGGCTGACTTCTATGCAGGGACTGCTTTCTCACCTTTAGAGGCCTACCATTGAGGATGTGGAAGAATCTCTCTGCAGCAAAAAAAAAAAAAAAAAAAAAAAATCAAGAACAGTTCATATGTAACCTTAACAAAGCAGTATTTGTGTTTTGTGCAATGTTCTGGCAATCTCTTTGGAGACTTCCCTATCTCTTAATTCTCCTGTGAAGCAGAGTGCTCTTCACTGCAAGATTGACCAAGAGCGTTAGTTATATTTGAAAGTTATATAGTGATGAAGATCTGGGTTCCTCCAAGTTTTACTTTTGTTGAAACAATACAATGTCACTAAAATTATGCAAAAAATAGAATTTACAGATCTTATTTAAACATGAGTTAAGTTCTAATGCAGATCTAAAAAATGTAGCATAGTGAAGATTGACAAGTTGCAATGTTTATCAATTCAATGTCAAAGTGTAGTAAAGATTTGAATACTTACACCATTTAAATCAGAAAGTTCTGTCCAGCATGCTGACTACTTAAAGAATACAGAGTAAAGGGTCAACTTGCTTTATGTCTACTCAGTTCACTACTGCAAAGTGTTTTTGTACTAGAGCCCACTGGCTAGTTAGACCCCTTTAAGGCAGGGGTTAAATGGGTACTCAAACTGGGGCTTGTGATCCCTCAGGGGGTCACAAGGTTATTCTATGGGGGGTTGTGAGTGGTCAACCTCCACCCCAAGCCCTGCTTTGCCTCCAGCATTTATAATAGTGTTACATATTAGAAAGGTATTTTTAATTTATTGAGGGGTGGAGAGGCTGTCACACTCAGAGGCTTGCTTCATGAAAGGGGTCCCCATTAAAAAAGTTTGAGAGCTACTGCTTTAAGGCATTTTTGCAATGGCTGTACCTTCAGCCAAGTGTTGTAGGCTTCTCCATTCTGGGTTTACACATTTGGTGTAATTATTACATATTCAGTGGTATCTCCAGAGAGGTCCCATCATTCAAAAAGGATATTAAAGGCCCTGTCTATGCTGTAGCTGAAGTTTTGCTAGCAACAACTGTTTTAAAATGATCTGGATATGTCTGTCTGCATTAACAGAGAGCTGTGGGGTTTCTGTTTTTAAAAAACTTTGGTGCCCAAAATCATGTTTTAAAACTTTTCCATGGGGTTTCAAGCTTTGAAAAGTTATTAGTGATTTTTGGATGCTTCAATTTTATAGGTCAAGCCTGCGACAACTTAATTTGAGGTCTGATTTTTCAAAAGTGTTGAGCACCTATTCTCTAAAAATAAACCTCTTCTATAGACATTTCAAAATCACTAGTCCTTGGAAAAACTTGGCTAGTGTGAACATGGCTGAAGTGTCTTCCATGTGCTTAGCTGCCAGTGGTGAGCATGTAAATTATCACAAGAATTTTGCTTATGCAGAAGATGATCCTAATTTTATTGACTTCTAAACAGCCTAAATTTTAGTTATGGTGCTTTATTTCCTAATTTGGTCCTCCAGTCTGGACTGACACAAACTCTGCTTAAACTATATTAAAACCAGGCTCTGATCATGCCTTTAAAAATGTTTCTAACAGCTTGGCCCTGTGCAAGGCAGGGAGCCAGCGTATGTTTGATAACAGGTTTAGCTGCAACAACGTTCAGTTCTCTAAAGGTGGATCTCGGAGCCAGTGCAGAGAGGGCTACAGCATCAACACACTGCCCTTGAGGTGGTATCGGGTCAAATAAATCAAGTAGAAGAGCAGTTTACATGATTGCCCTACCTCTTTCTCCTTCAATGTTTTTTTTCCACTGTAAGAGGTATTAAAGCCATAAACACTTTACTATGATAAAAATCTATGGCAAATAATAATAAAAAAAAAAAGTCAAAGCTGCAAACTTTCCCACAAAGGTTTAAGCTGTGCTAAGCGTTTACTCTACATGCTGGGTATGGCTAAATTTCAACATACAAAGGAGTATGGGGTATGAGAGTATTTGCAGAGCAAGAGAATGCATCCTAGACAAGACTGTTCTAATCTGTTGTGTCTTCGGTAGCAGTTATGTTGTACTCTCAAATGCTGCATAGCACTGATTTGTTCAGAATCTGAATTAAATGTAGTTCTAATTTCATTCTCTGTATGTCATTATGCCATATTTACTTAAATCCCTCCTCTAGCTTTCAAAGCCCTGCATAAACTTACCCCTTCCTACTTACCCATCCTTCTTTCTTTCACTTGTCAGCAGCGTGGAAGGAACTGGTGTCATCAGCCTCAGTACATCACTTGTCTGTCTCCCCCACAGCCATCTGTATGCCTTCTTCCATGCCACTCCTTAGGCATGAAATGTCTTTCCTAATTGGTCTCCAAGTCTTCTACCTTCTCCTCATGCTAAATCTGCCCCACCACTCCCAGAAAGGTCTAGTTCTACCAGGATGCTTATAGCAAATTAACCAAGTAATGATTTTACAACTGAGGGGAAATGGAGTAATTTATATAATAAATGCTAATATCAAGTTATGGCCAGTCATTACCTTCCCTATTGTGTTTGTATGTTGTGTCTCTCTCCTCTACCCTTTGAATTGGGCACAAACCAAGCCTTCCTAAGTGTTTTGTACAGTCCTAGTACACTGGGAGAACTAGAATGTAAATAGTTAATTATACACAACTTATTCTCTGCTTGAAGAGAGTAGGGTTTTCTTTTTTAAATCTATTTAATTCCTGATGTATCTTAAAATACCAGTTGCTGTTATATCAATCATTTCCACACACACACAGTGTAATAGTCATTTGATGTTTTTGAATAAAACTTTGAAAAGCATGTTTTACTTTGAGGTATTTATGGATCTTCATCTTAAGGATGAAAAAAATGGGTATCAGTCTTTTTCCAACCAAAAGAATAGTTAATTTGTCTATTGGAGAACGTTTTAAAATGTTTGCTAATATTGTGGTGGCTTGTGGAGTTCTGAATGCAATTATGATAAATTACTATTTGTATCGTGGTTACACTTTAGAGACAAAGGTGCCATTGTGCTCCATGTTGTAACTTGTATCAGGTATCTGGAAATGGGTGCAGTGTAAGAACCTGAATAGAATAACTTGCTTGTGAATGGAAGTGTGGTTTTTTCTTCTTACAGGAGTTAAGAATGGTAAAACTCCTCATCTTAGTCGAGGAAGAAGTTTTTGTATTATTAAACTAAATAGTTTTGGTTTGCCAAGTTTCTTACTTAGGAGTTATGTTTAGCTTATTTAACAATTTTATAGTGTTATAAATATTGTAATACTTATACTCTAAGTATTATTTATGGTTTGGTTTCTTTTGTAAATGGATTCTGCAGTACTCCTGTTGGCTCTTGTAAATGAGCCATATAGAGGGTTTTTTTGAAGGGAGCTAAGAAATATTTTATCCAAGGACATGCCTCCTTGAAGAAATTCTATAGTTTGTTTTCACTTAATATATTTGATACAAGAGTGAGCTATATTTTGCTAATGTAAATCCTTGTAGGGTCACCTGAAAGACTGTGAACACAGCTTTGCAATTTGGTATTGAAGAAAACCCTTTAACTTCAGCTAGGATGTCTTCAAACCTGGCTCATGCTTTGTGGTTACATTTCTTTCCAAGTAAGAGTTTGATCCTGCACCACTGAAATCATTGAGTTTTGCCATTGACTTCACTAGGTGCAGAGTCAGACTTTAATAATACAATATTCTCTAAACTCTGAAGAGAGAATAACTTTTTGAACCATACATCAAGCAACCATGATCACTACATGTATTTAGATATTTCTGCATTTGACAAACACAGAAAGGCAATAGCTCTGTTAACCTTGTAAAATTTCCATTCAACCTCTCCCCCAACTACTTTGTCAGGTTTCTACGAATTAGATGTAATGTCTTCTGTAATTTACAAGGATTAATTCAAGCAAGCTCCTTACCCCAAAGAAGACACAAACTGTCATGTTTATGGTACATGAGAGAAATAGTTGTACTAATCCCTAATTTCATTTTTACACAATGTTGTGTGAAACATGACTTGGGAAGCTGACCTGAGGACACCCATTCAGAATGAACAAGGGCACATTTGGCATATTTCACAAGCCATAACTGAAAAGATGGACTAAAGACTTAAATCAAATTTAGGAATTGTCTAACTTAATACTCTCTCATGGACTCAGTGCATGATTTCACAGGGCCTAGGTGTCATGTATCCTCCCCCAACCCAGTGAGATCTGATTTTCTTTTTGCAGGGTGTCTGACACAATGGGGCCCCGATCCCTGACTGGGGCCCCTAAGCACTACTGCAGTATGAATAAGTATGTGTATTTCCTTATGTAAAATGTTTGTTTTTAAGCTGTAAGAACTCAGGATTGATCATTAATGATGGCCATGATCTATTCAAGAGGGAAAGTACCTTAAGTGTTTCTCCAAGAGTTTGTGTGTTTTGTGGCATCCACAAAAGATATTTTTCTCAAGGACAGACACAACACCCACCACCTAAAGTTTATTCTTAAGGGATGCAATAAGAAATGCCAAATAAAGAAAACAATAAAACTGCTATTACCTGGCAAAGTCTCTGATAAATCTTAAGTCATAAAAGAGAGTAACATTTTTGTGCCTGGTTCTCTCTCTCTTCCTCCCCCCACCCCTTGCCCTGTCAAAGATAAGCTTCTGTTTTTAAACTTGCACTCACAGTTCACTTCTTTGGGTACAAATCTAAAATGAATACACAAATTAAATGACATGCACCAATCAAACATAGCCAAATATTATAAGTGATTTCATAACCGATGCAGCAAGTTTAGAGGTGCTGGGGCTCAGCACTGGCCTAAACTCAGTACTGCACTGGGGGCATGGAATTGATATTTCAGAAAATAGACTGAAGAGACAAAGTAGAATTTCAAATTGATGCAAAGAGCCATTACTGTCAGTAAAGAAACTTTCAAATATTTCAAGAATTTGTTTCCAAGTGCATAACCATGAACTGAATAAGTTACTGAGACCAGCCCAGAAAGAAATGTGTCAGTAGAGAACAAATGCTGTTAATGTGAATCTAGTCAAGCCCCTAAGAACATGTCTACACTGCCGTACAACTCCTTCAGCTGCCTATGTCAGCTAACTTCAGCTTGCAGTGCTCGCAGGGTTATAAATTGCAGTGTAGATGTCTGGGCTCCAGCTGAAGTCCAGGCTCTTGGACCCCATGAGGGAGGAGGGTCCCAGAGCCCAAACTCCAGCCTGAACCTGAACATCTACGTTGCAATCTGAGCCCTGTGAGCCTGAGTCAGCTGACACAGGCCAACTGCAAGTGTTTGATTGCAGTGTAGACATACCTTAAGGGGAGAGTGCTCCATCTTCAATGAACTGAGGAAGAAAACAAACAAAAAATGCTCATTGAAACAGATTCAAGTTAAGAGGAGAGTACAAAAGGACAGGAACATGTAAACTCAGCCAAAGCAAAGACCAGCAATGGGCCCAACAGCCAGAAGGAATCCTTCCCCAGCACATCTCTACAAGGTGTTGCTGATTTTAGATCTCAAGCAGGTTAGAGAATCCTGCTTAGACAATACAATGAACTAGGTTGCCTTTATTCAGTGCCTAATTTATAATGAAAGAGGGGCTCAAGCTGGGCAGCTGAGTGCCAAGCTCTGAAGGAAGCAGCAGCTCAGAAGTAAGGATGGCATGGCATAGTGTATTGCTACTCTTACTTCCGTGCTGCTGCTGGTAGCAGCTCTGCACGGCTGGGTGGCCAGAGAGAGGTGACTGCTACCCAGGAGCTCAGAGGTGCCAGGGCTAAGCCCTGGCACTAAGTAAACACTGCCTTTATTGACTGAAATTGTGCTCCCTGGAGCATTGGTGTGGTGAGCCCTTGTCTGGCTTTCCAGAGGGAAAAAGGTTCTTGCCTTCTTTAAGGGAGCCTTTTCCTTACTATGGGTACTGGTGGGGGTGGGGAGATGTTTACAGAGACAGAGCAGGAAAGAAGAGAAGGATGAAGCTGGAAGAGGTCAGGGGTAGGGCACTGTCCTTTCTGCTAGCTGGAAGAGTATGTGGGGGTATTTATACCTCGTGCAGTCATGGAAAATCCCTCTCTTATCTGGGTCGGGCTAGCAGCTCACCCATGAAATCTGTAAAAGGACCAGGTATGCTCCGGACTCACTGTGGGTGTTAACCTAGTCACCCTTTTCTTTGGGAGATGGGAAAGAATTTTTCCCTTTCTGCTAGGTTAGCTGAGGTGGGGTGGGTTTTTTCCTTTTCCCCACAGCAGGTCTGGGACCTGGAGAGGGTAACAGGCAGGTTAGTATGTAAAACCCATGGCAGATGTCCAGTGCAGGTACTTGTTGGCATAGGCACCAACTCCATGAGTGCTCCAGGGTTGGAGCACTCACAGGGAAAAATTGGTGGGTGCTCTGCACCCACAGTCAGCTCCCTGTTCCACCCCCGCCCCACTTCACCTCGACCTCCACCTCCTCCCCTGAGCATTCCACCGCGTCCTGCTTCTCCTCCCTCCCTCCCAGCACTTGCGCTGCAAAACATGGCAAGTGCTGGGAGGGAGGGAGAGGAGGAGGAGGAACGCAGCACGCTCGAGGCAGAGGCAGGGCTGGGGCGGGGATTTGGGGAGGGATCCAAAAATTGGCACCTATGCTTGTTGGGAAGGGATATGGTTATCAGATCAAATGAACTGGAAAAGGATTTCAAGGAAAGCATCCCTTCAGGGGGCTCCTATCTCCAGTCCAGTTACTGAAAGAGATGAACTCACACAGAGCTGCTCTTAGGTCTGGGAAATGTATTCAGAGCATCACAGCTAAATACAAGGTGGAACAGATTGTTTAGCATAAGTAAAAGCAGCAAAGAGTCCTGTGGCACCTTATAGACTAACAGACATATTGGAGCATGATGCATCTGACGAAGTGGGTATTCACCCACGAAAGCTCATGCTCCAATACGTCTGTTAGTCTATAAGGTGCCATAGGACTCTTTGCTGCTTTTACAGATCCAGACTAACACGGCTACCCCTCTGATACTTTAGCATAAGTAGTTAGCACATATTTCAAGGGACCATTCAAGGTTGAAATGGCCCATTAACATCTCTCTAGTCATAGTGGGGAAAGGAAGGGAGAGGATAACAAAAGGCATCTGGGGCACGGGGGTTGTGAGTGGGTTATAGATTGTCAGTGTTGCTATTCAGTCCATGAGTTTTACTATCTAGCAAAGTTATGAATTTAAGCGTCAAGGCTCGTCTTTTGAAAGTGTTGTGCAGCTTGCCTTTGAGGATAAGGACTGAGAGGTCAGACATAGAGTGATGGTTTTGTGAAAAGTGTTCACCCATAGGTGATATGGTGTATTTATCTTTTATCATTTTTGTGTCTGTGTGAGTTCATTCAAGAGCATAGTGATTGTCTGGTTTCACCCACATAATTGTTATCAGGGCATGTAGTGTACTGGATGAGGTACACCACATGATGTGATTGGCATGGATGGGACTCAGGGATCTTGAAAGAGGTGTTGTGGTGGGTGTTGATCATCATAGCAGTGGAGCTATGTCTGCAGGTTTTGCATCTGTTGTTGTAACAGGGGTCTGGTGCCGCTTTGAGTTGGTGTATCCTGATCTGTTGGAAGCTTGCTTCTGATGATGACCTTGGAGAGGCAGGGGCAGAGGCACTTTAAGCTTTCCAGGGGCCCTGGGCCAGAGCAAATGGGGGACCCCTCCCTACCCCTTCTGCCTGAGATCCCACCCCCGCTCCACCCCTTCCACCTGCGGCCCCACCTACAACCCAACTCCTTTCTGCCCCTTCTCTCAGGCCTGCCCCTGTTCCACACAGCCCCCCCACACACACTCTGACAGCCCACTGTGGCCCCCACAACCTGTTTTCTACTTTTTACCCAACCCTTAATTCAGGAGAAGCTCTGTCCCTGTGCCATGGTCTCGGGGCACAGTGGGGAGTGAGATATCCTCCGGTCCTGGGGCTGTAGCAGGAGTCCAGGTGCTGGGACTTCTTCCACCACCCTCCATGCTTCTGTGCGGGACTAGGGTCGGGGTGCTGCCCCAACCCACCACCACCACCTTGTGACTTCTGACAGGGTTGTGGGGTGCAAGAGGCTTTCCCTGCTGCATGGTGGCTTCTGCCAGGGACAGGGTCAGGGGCCTCTGCAGCTTCCTCTGCCTTGCCCACCGAGCAGCCGGTGCTCTGAGCTTCCACTGCCCAGTGGCAGATTTTTTCTTGAGCCCCTCAGTTGGCAGGGGGCCCTGGGCACAGGGGTTGTTTGAAAGCCAGAAGGGGGATTTCAGGAAATATTTCTTTCAGGATATGGTCCCCATCCAGCATGGTTTAATAAAATCCCATATGGGTTCCAGTGTGGAGTGGTAGGTGACAACCAGGGGTTTTATTTCCATATTGAAACAGATTCTCTCAGGGTAAATGAGTGGCCTGTTCCATGATGCACCCTACTTCTCTGGTGAAGTGTCCTTGTTTGGTGAAGGAGGTTTTAAGTGTGTTAAGGTACATATCCAACTTTCTGTCTGGAGAATGTCTGTGGTATTTGAGTGTCTGGCTGTAGATAACATATTTCTTGGTGTGTTTAGGGTGGTTACTGGATCTGTGGAGGTAAGTCTGGTGATTTGTGGGTTTCTTGTGTATAGTTGTCTCTACAGCTCCATTGCTGAAACTGATTGTGGTATCCAGAAAGTTGATGCAACCGTGGGAGTGTTCCACAGAGAGTTTAATAGATGGATGGTGGATGTTGAAGTAGTGATGGAAAGGGTGAGGGTGTTTAGGTCATCTGCCCAGAGGATGAAAATATCATTAATGTATCTCAAGTTTATCATTGGTTTTGTGATGCTGCCTTCCCCCCACCTTCTGCTATAACTGGAGCAGTGTTAATGGGGTCACTTGAAATATGGGTTAACTCCTTACGCCAAACAATTTGCTCCATCTTGTATTTAATTGTGACACTTGTTATATAAAGCCTCCACTCAATCCAGCAGAATGCGACTGTAAGATTTGTAACTTTTCAGTCATTGCTAGGAGGATCATTAATTTCTATAACCTTTTGCAAACTTTGTAACTCTAGTTATTGTTAGCATAGCCTTTTAAGTTTTGTAACTTTTGCAAGCTTTGTAACCTTTTCAGTTTGGATAAACCTCCAAGCTTTGCAATATTCCATCACACAATCAGAGAGAGTGTGAACAAGGGAGCGTATATGGGACTGGGCAGAGAGGAACTGCAAGGAGAATAGAGCCCAGAGACAGGTGTGTCTGATGTAATCTGCCCTGAGAAGGCACTCATGGGGTGCTGTAAAGAAAAGAAGAATCTGGTATGCATGAAAGGAATGAGGCCTGGGAATGCTTCTTAATGACGGACACAGAAGAGAAATTTGATGTATGTGACAGAAGCCGCCCAGTTCCAAAAAGGAGGAAGGCATGCACACAAGCCCCTTGCTTCTTGACCTGCCCGCCGACCTGTGTCTGTGACCGCAGATGGACACACCAGATCTACTATGCTTCGGCTTCTCAGCTTCCTCTGCTGTCTCTGGTAACTCTCCACCTGTGTGAGTGTATGGGTGCATGAGGGTATGAATGCAATGAATGTGTGCGTACATGAATAAGCTCCATCCCTTTTCTATTTGATCCAACAGCCACATTTAATAAAACCCATATAAAGCGTAACCTTGGGTTGGTTTCTAGGGAAACTGAAGTAAGAACTGTTAGGGGGCTTATTCCTTCACTCTCTCACTTCCTTGGTCCTTCTCGCATGAAGAGAGAGCAACAATACCCAAAGATGCAAACAATTTGATGCTTGCTGGAAGTTCACCCCAATAAACATGATTCCAGTTTCCTTCCTTAGTGTCCCCCTTCCCAGCTCTGACACCACAGAGCCTTGCCTGTGTCCCTATTTCTGTTCCTATCCCCTGTTCCCATTTCCCCCTTTAGCAAAACATGATCCCCATTCCCCCATCCCCAGTCCCTGTTCCCATTTCCCCACTCCTTACTTCCTGATTGACTGCAGACTATATAGTAAAACTTCTGCTTAGCTATATCTTAACCAATCATTTTACTGAAATTTAACCAATCCTAACATACTGTAACATGTGTGACAAAGTTCCTCCTCTACCTTGGTGGATCCTGCGCTTATTGGCGGATTTGTTCACCTCAGTGATCTTCCCCTCTTGTGGAACCCACAGTTTGGGTCAGCTCCTCCTGTGTCTGATCAGGAGTTGGAAGGTTTGGGGGGGAACCCAGGCCCACCCTCTACTCCAGGTTCCAGCCTAGGGCCCTGTGGATCACAGCTGTCTATAGTGCCTTCTGTAACAGCTGCATGACAGCAACAACTCCCTGGGCTACTTCCCCATGGCCTCCTCCAAACACCTTCTTTATCCTCACCACAGGACCTTCCTCCTGGTGTCTGATAGCACTTGTCCTCCTCAATCCTCCAGCAGTTCACTCTCAGCTTCTTGCTCCCCACACACACTCCTTCTCCCCTGGTTCCTCCCTACCTGACTGGAGTGAGCTCCTTTTTAAACCCAGGTGCCCTGATTAGCCTGCCTTGATTGGCTGCAGGTGTTCTAATTAAAGTAGCTATCTCTACTGCCTTCTAGAAAGTCTTAATTGGCTCCAGGTGCCTTGATTAACCTGGAGCAACTGCCATTTGGTTACCAGGGTACTAGGGATTTGTTTAGCCTGGGGCTAACATACCTGTTTCTCAGTATTTTACTGTAGCCATCTGGCCTTGCCCCATCACATAGTAAAAGTAGCAAAGAGTCCTGTGGCACCTTATAGACTAACAGACGTATTGGAGCATGAGCTTGACATGCACCTTTTTTCAATGTGACTAGTTTGGAATGTGAGGATGTGACCATACACTTCTAAGCTTATGGCTTCCTCTGCTGCTTAGCTGAAGGCCTTAGCCTGTCACAGTAAGAGAAGGCCATTACACAGACAGACAGTGATTTTGATTCTTTCTTTTATACCTCTATAACTAGCTAGTGACAAGAATACACCTAAGTTCTTAAAGTATAGGCCTTTGCAGACAGGCCTAAATATCTATATCCTAAAAAGAACATTTCCCAGATCTGAAGAAGAGTTTGGTGTGAGCTTGAAAACTTGTCTCTCTTACTAACAGAAGTTGGTCCAATATAAAATATTACCTACCCACCTTGTGTCTCTAATATTCTGGGACCAACACGGCTACAACAGTGCTGCATAAAATCATTTTTGTACATTCATAAATGGTTTTAGTTTAATTAAAATAAAGCCGGACTCACCTACCTTTAAACAATTCCTTTCCCCCTCAGTCAACTGTATGGAGTATTCCACGTATTAATTTTGGGAATAATTCATTTCTTTGTCACGATTCACCTAGAGAAGAGCGTCCCATACAGAAAATATGTTTTGCTCCAATAGAAGTTGTCATTTCTACTGAACTCACACACTCTTTTACTTTTATTTGTAGAATAAATTATTAATAGCTGCAAGTGCCCTCACTTGCCTAAATCCTGATGTTCCCTAAGGCAAATTGAGAACTTTTGTGGGACCAATAGTGGGGTCACATATCTGAATTTCTATCACAAAAAACAATTATTAATGATTTGGCCCAGCAGATGTTTGCTTCTCTGGACTATAATTTTAGTAATCTGGGACTATTTCTTGGCCCTCCACAGCCTAGCTCATGCAGAAACACTCCATTCATGGCCACAGTTTACTCTCTGATACCTTTTTTCCCTGCCTGGACCATACAAAAAGTCTTTTTTAGGGACAGGGATCCCCAGGGCAAGGCAGAGTGTATGGGGAAAGGACTCGGGACAGAACCAGTGGTGGGTGTATGTCTTGTCCCCATGCAGAATGCTTGGGAAAGGTAAGGCTATGTAACTGTTTCTGCAATGCACCCCACAGCCATGGTTGTGAAAGCACCAGCCCTTAGAGGGAGTCCCAGAAGCAGCAATTGGCACCCTATCTCCATGCTTAAAACGTTCACCATATTGAGCTCTATTGTTTTATAACTGAGGACACAAACAACGAACCAAAAACATGGGCCTGGTTCCCTGCTACATTTACTGAAAATAATTGAATCTAGGATGAAAGCTTTCATCTCACATTTGCAGAAAATCAGTACTGCAAACTCCACCTTCTAACCAACCCAGATTTGTTTCTCCACCCTCACAATGCCTCATCTCATTTATTCTCCACTTAATGCTTTCTTTCGGCAGGAGACAAGTATTATACATGAAAGGAAATGAATATGAAAAAACACACAGTCATGAAGCAAAACAAGAACTGACAATGCACAGTCTGTAAAAATGAACCAAATTATTCAGCATGAGCATTTAGGTAGGGCTTGACCCTGCAAACCTTTACACATGGGACTAATTACATGAGTAAAGGTTGCAGGATTTGATCCTTAGTTTTTATCCACCTTGGCAGTAAGCTGAACTCTTTATTGCAGCCATTGAATTTATTTTTAAAGAACATTTTCTACCCTTCTCTTAGAACCATATACTGATTATAAGGTTTTGGAGAACTAATAAACAGTTATAAATTTCAGAAGAAATTCTAAGCTGAGTCTTCAAATCCCTTTTCTAGCTATATTATTTATTTTTTATAGTGTGGCTACTTTTTAGCCACTAAGAACCTGATTCTTCTTCGAGTGCTGTCCCTGTGGATGCTCCACTGTAGGTGACGGTGCATCCCAGCACCGTTGATCGGAGATTTTCGGTAGCAGTGCCTGGTCGGGATGCACGCACTCAGTTGGTATCTCCCGTCTTGTTGGAATCTTCCTGAGTGCATGCGTCCCGCACCCTCCTCAGTTCCTTCTTAACTGTCCTTGGCCGAAGACAGGACTCGGAGCAGTGCTGATCCTCTTCCCTGGTTTTTGAATGAAAAATTACATAGAAATAGTTAGTTAGTAACATCCTAGTTGTTTCCCTTCCCTTAGAATAGTTACTTAGTTTGAAAAAAAATATTTTTTTTCCTCAGGTTTGTCTCCCACTGAGACTCTCTCCGCTGGCATTACTAGTGCAATGATGTTGGGGGCTTCAGGATTCAAGAAGTGTGCTTCCTGTCAGGACTTTATGCCCATGTCCAATGGACACTCATGCTATGTGAAGTGCCTTGGCGAGACACACGTCCCTGCCAAGTGTGTCCACTGCACAAGCCTCACAACCAGGGCTCGTCCTGACAGGAGCCTGCCGCTGAAACTGCTTCGCATGCAGAAATCCCTGCAGCTGCCTCTGGAGACAGGTAATGGCAAACCCTCTCCCTCACGCTCCCCGGCCAGGTCTGAACCGACCAGAAGCATGGCTTCACCCTCTCTGGAGCAAAGGCAAGAAGCTCTGCAGCTGCCTGTGGAGCATGGCAGTAGACCCGCTCCCTTGCCACGTCAGAACCGACTAGGAGGCCGGCTTCACCCTCTCACGTGAAGAGGCAGGAAGCCCTAATGTCTCCTCTCAGAGACACTCAAGAGGGTAATTGATCTCCTGCAGAGTCTTTACCCTTGGTGCTATCAGCGCCCAGAGCAGGCAATTCTGACTGCCCCTGCACTTTATAAGCAACTCTCGCGGGGCTCTAAAGCAGGGACCCGACTTCCCGCAGCGGGAAGCTCTTCTCGGCACTGGTTTCCCCAGCACCAACAATGGACCCAGTGCCAACAACGAGTTCCACCTTCAGCATCGAGCCTGCCTGCTACCCCCAGCAGATTCAGACCCTCTGCGAGGCTCTCACAAACAGCTCTAGGTTCCTGCCAAAGTGAAACTAAAATCACTCCGGGCTGCCACTCAGACTTCATGCTCTGCAGCACACCAGCCTATGGAGCAGCAACAATTCCTGCATCAGCAGGATATCTCTGTGGCCCCTAGGCCTGACTCTCCACTCCGGGACAGGAAGCACTCATTGTTTGAACAGCAGCTCTCCCCACGTGACCTGGATACTGTCACTGATAGTGAGAATGGCACACAGCAGCAGGCAGGGTTCTCCCTGCATGAGGGTTCTCCCTGCATGAGTCTTCCCCCCACCACCGGAGCCATATATACCCCAAGACATGGGGCATCATAAGAATCAGCCTCAGTTTCCCTACTTTGTCCCCCAGTGGCCGGGACCCATTTTTTTTTCCTACCCAATTCTCTGGCCTCAGTGGTACCTGTGGTCGGCTCCTGCCACTGCTTCTCCTTGCGCTCCTTCTACCGCAAGCTCATCTTATGCCTATATCCCCAGCTCTATCAACATCTAGAGCTCCTGAACTCCCTCCTGAAGACGTGGGCTATGACCCCTTCCCTGTTTTACTGGCTCCTGCCTCGCCATCAGCTGCAGAAGTCGCCCTTATGCCTCCACCTCCACAAAACATGGACAGCTTTATGCAATTCCACTAACTCAGGACATCCCTTTGGAGGAAGTCCAGGAGACACAGCATAGGCTTCTGAAAATCCTCCAACCCTCTGCACCTTCAAAGATAGTACTACCCATAGAGAAAGCTCTCCTAGAACCAGCTGGTACTCTCTTGCAGACCCCGCCTCCATTCACCAACATGCAAGAAAGCTCAACATAAATACTACATGCCTGCGAGGGACATTGATTTCTTATTTTCCCACCCACAACCCAATTCTATTGTGGTTGATGCAGCAACACACAGAACAAAGCAGCCACGCTACTGGCCCACTCTGCAAGACAAGGATCTCAAACGTCTTGACCTCCTGGACCGCAAGGTTTATACTCTTCTACTTTGCAATTTAGAATTGCAAATTTATTCTACCCTCCTTGCAAGCTATGACCATGACAACTACAACAAGCTCTTTGATTTGCCTCCCATATACTGAAGGACAGGAGAGCAGACTTCCAGTTAGTCCTCATCGAAGGTCAATTGGTGTCTAGCATGGCACTGTAAGCATCCCTGGACGTGTCTGATCCAGCAGCCCACACCACTGCAGTGGTGATGTGCTGGTCTTCTTGGCTCTCGGCATCCGATATCGCCAAAGATTTGCAGTCCAAAGTAGAGAGTCTCTCCTTTGACAAAGAAAACCTCTTTCCCACAAACAAACACACACAAATAAACAAACCCCAATACGAAATCTTTCACACTATGAAAGACTCTAGAGCCACTTTCTGCACATTGGGCACTTACCTGCCTCTCCCCAAGAGACAGGGTATCAACCCTACCAAACGCTCAGCGCAGAACAATATCACCAACCCCAGTCTACACCGTATGACCCGGCAAAAACCGCAACAGACCTCTTAGATGCAGGCAAACCCAGGCACAACCAACTACTTCCCACCATTGGGTAACAAACAATTTTGAAGTCCTGGTTGGGGGTACATGCAACCATCCCTTGACTCCACTGCCTATTTGCCCATTTGGCTACCACCTCCAGACTTTCCACTATGTCTGGCAACAGATCACGCAGGACCATTGGGTCCTGGAAATAGCTCAGTCAGTTTACTCCATCCCTTTCCTATTTTCCCTGCCTATCCTTTCTCCTTCTCTGTCCCTCTTAGGGACCCTTCTCACGAGCACCTTCTCTGCATGGAGGTGGCTCATCTTCTCCACCTAGATGCAGTCAAATATGTGCTGCTGCAACATCGGGGGAAAGGATTCTACTCCCAAAAGAAAGGCGGGGGGTGGAGACCTACGTTGGATCTACGCCAACTGAACATGCTTGTACAGGTGCAAAAATTCAAGATGGTCACATTGGGCACAATAATACCCACACTGCACAAGGGGACTGGTTCACAGCTCTCACCCTGCAAGATGCCTATTTCCATATATACATTCATCCAACCCAGCGGACATAGTTTCTGCATAACACTGACTCCACCACCAAATGTATTGCCCTCCCTACATTGGTAGACAAGACCAGAGAACCTATGCACGGACGTTCCCTTCCATCCACACTCCCCAATACTCATGTTAATCATGGTCACTTCCCAGATAGATTGCGGAGTGCACTTAGGCAACCACAAGGCACGGGGCCACTGGTCCCTATTACAGATGCGTCCGCACATCAATCTCCTAGAACTCCGAGCTGTCAGGCAGGGAGGACCACAATCTTACTCCCTATGCACAACGGCCATTAAACTATGGAATTGGTGCATACATCATCACATAAAAGTCACCGCTTCCTACCTGCCCACGTGTCATAACACTACTGCCAACACACTCAGCAGACAGTTCTCTGAGAAACACGAATGGGAATTATATCCATCAATACCCCAACAGCTGTCCTCCCACTGGGGCACTCCATTGATAGACCTGTTTGCCACTCCTCAAACTGCAAATGCCATCAATTTTGCTCCAGAACAGAACTCGGAAACACACCTCATTCCTTGGAACAATTCCTTCATGTACGCTTTTCCACCGATTCCACTCATACACAGGGTTCTACGCAACATCACAGAGGACAAGGCCCGGGTCATACTTTTTGCCCCAGCTTGGCCCAGGAAGACATGGTATCCTTACCTGCTACACATGTCCATCCATCCTCCCCGTACTTTCCCCGACAGACCACATCTCTTCTCCCAGAACTACGGTCAGCTTCATCTGCAGCTCTGGAAACTCCATCTGACGATGTTGTTCTTTCAAGGTTTCAATTCCATGAATTAGCCTGCTCAGAACAGGTCCGACATGTCCTCCTGCACAGTAGAAGGGACTCCACTCCTAAGACTTACCTGCAAAAGTGGAAATGCTTCTTCATCTGGTGCTTCCACAGATGTTTAATACCCCAGACTGCAATGCTCCCTGACATCTTAGACCATCTTTTCAAACTAAAACGGGACATGTTTTCACTCAGTTTTATCACAGTACATCTTGCAGCCCTTACCACCTTCCATGACACTCTGGACGGCTATTCACTTTCACACGCCCCACGATGAAACACTTCCTCACAGGCCTGCAAAACCTCTACCCTGAGATTCATTCACTAGTAGCCTCCTGGAGTCTCAACCTAGTTTTCTGCGCTCTTTTGAAACCTCTTTTCGAGCTCCTGGCCACTTCATCCCTAATCCACATGTCCAGAAAAGTGGCTTTCTTGGTTGCCATAACTTCAACAAGAAGGGTTGGTGAAATAAGTGCCCTGATGGCCTACCCTACCTACACCATTTTCTCTAAACACAAGCTTACCACACAAACCTGGCCCAAATTCCTCTCCAAGGTGGTGTCTACCTTTCATCTTAACCAGTCAATACACTTACGTGTATTCCATTTCAACCCTCACATGACTCCACAGGAAGTTGCATCACATACCCTCGATGTCCGACAGACTCGTGCATTCTATCTTGACAGAACTAAAACATTTCATGAATTCCCGAGGCTTTTGTTTCTGCTACCAAGAGATCAAAGGGTGATGCTATCTCTAAGCAAAGACTCTCCAAGTGGATCTCCACCTGCATGAGAGCTTGCTATCAGACCCAGAATATTCAACCACCAGAGAGTGTTAGGACTCATTTTACTAGAGCAATGTCAACATCCTTGCCTTCCTCCACAGCGTACCTGTTACAGACGTATGCAAGGTGGCCATGTGGACATTTGACCACACATTTGCCAAACATTATGCTATCGCATGGGATACTACAGCAGACACCATAGTCGGCCATATGGTACTTTCTACCTTTGTTCCTCACACAACTCCAAAATCCCACCAACCATAGTGTGTACTACTTTATTTACATTCACCTGCAGTGGAGCACCCACAGGGACAGCACTCGAAGAAGAAGAGAAAGTTACTCACCTTGCAGTAACTGAGGTTCTTCGAGATGTGTGTCCCTGTGGGTTCTCCACTGCCCACTCTCCTCCCCTCTACTTTGGAGTATTAGTATGATTTCTCCACGGTAGAGAAGAAACTGAGGATGGTGCGGGACACACGCGCTCAGGAAGATTCCAACGAGACGGGAGATACCAACTGAGTGCGTGCGTCCCGACCAGGCACTGCTACCGAAAATCTCCGATCAACGGTGCCGGGACGCACCGTCACCTACTGTGGAGCACCTACAGGGACACACATCTCAAAGAACCTCAGTTACTGCAATGTGAGTAACTTTCTCTTCTGCAGTCCCTCAAATAAATGAGAGCTTTGCCATGATTATAGTTAATATATTCCTTTGTAGAGGGCCCAAAAGTTGTTAAAAATGTGTACTAGATGCCTAGTTAACTATAATGGGAGCAGGATTGGGTTCAACTTTCCGAACTACATGTACAGATGGTTACTTTTGATGTATGTTTGTTCTCCCATTGAGTGTATTACAGACTTTAACTATCTTTAATCATGACATTATTTGATAAAGTGATATATTAAATATTGATTTCTCTTTATTTCCAGAGAAAGCTAAGGGGAAATACTCCCTTAAGCAACTATCAAAATATTACCCCCTCCTTGCTTTTTTAAACTAACCAGCCGATAATCAATTAAATAATTATTACACCTACAAAAAAATGAGACCAACAAAGCTTCCGCTACTTTAAAAATGTAAATCTGACTTAAACTGATTCATAAGAATCACATAATTAAATCTAGGGGCCAAAACCTGCTCCCCTGTCTCATCTAAGCAGTGGCTTTGATTGAAATGGGATGAATAAGGACAGAAGTTGGTTCTGTATTAAGAGTCCACCTTTGCACTGAAATGGAACATACTGACAGCACAACGAAAGCACCCTGGGGTAGCAGGAAAAGAGCCTAAGCTTGACGCTACAAACTGCACAGACATAAAAGTACATTTTGTTCCACTATTAAACAAGGAGATTTGGGATCTAATAGTGTCTCCTTCTGTAGCCCTTCCATTTTCTATTCATGATAAAATTGTCCACAGTTGTAATTGTTCTGTCCAGCCCTCACAAGCCAGGTCTTGTCTTAGTCAAGGTCTGCAAAATCTACTCCTCTTAGTTTCAAAGAAACATTCTTTTGTCCTCTAAATATCTATTGACATTTGAATCAAAGCACACAAAAGACTCCTGTCCTTGCTATTGTGGAAGCAGTTTTTCAGAAGTTGACAATATAATGAATGGTGCATGTCACTGTAGACATCCAGAGACCTCTTTTTTTTACCTAACCTTTTTGAATTTTTCTTAAAAATTAACTCTTCTGAGAATGGAAATACTGCTCCATGCAATGAAAAGCTGAAACAATTATATTTAAATTGCCTTGACAAGAATGAATGATGGCTTATTAGAATAGGGTCATATTGTGTAGTGCCCTGAGCTCAGGTGTACAATGCCTAGCTACATCAATATGGTTGTAAATGGTGCGGTATGATCATTGCCAATATGTGACTGTCAAATCTTTTAGATCACAAATGGATACCAGCTTCTACCGAAGGAATGCCGGGATCTCATCACCGAAATATCCTGTAAAACTTGACAAATCTCATCTACAGTATGCATCGTGTTTTCTAACTTAAACTTGATTTGAACTTACTGTTTTTTACCTGTGGCCAGATGTGCTTGCATAAATAAATAATGATAAGTAAATAGTGTGGATTTTGCTTATTTTTAAATCAGTAAAAATAGCAAGTCTTATCAACAATAAATACTTCAAATTTTGCACTATGTAATGCTGAGCACTTATACTACCTTTTCATCCATACATTTTTGAAAGAACTTTACAATGCAAATGAAATAATTATGTTCTTATCTAGCTTATTCCTTGCCTCCTCCTCCTGATTTTTATCAGATTGTTTCTCTAGTTGTGTATTTTTGTAGTCTTGTTTCAGTCTTTTTCAGTAGGAGGTTAAACTGGGTTGTCAACCTCTGACCGTTTTTTTCAGGCAGAGGAAACTGGGTTGCCACCCTTCCAGCATTGTGCTGGAGTCTCCAAGGAATTAAAAGTTAATCTTTAATTAAAGATTCTGTCATGTGATGAAACCTCCAGGAATATGTCCAACCAAAATTGGCAACCCTAATGTGACTCACTGCTCATCCATTTGGGGAAGACGCGACAGTGGTGGGAGAGGAGGCAGTCCTTACATGTTACTACCTATTTCTTTTCCTACCTCCATGATGAATCGGAAGGGCTTGTGTGAAAACTGGAGGTAGGGGAAGCAGCTCAGTCAACAGTTCAGTTTGAATTGTAAAGATGATTTTGCTTCCAAAAGAAACAACACAGGCTCAGTACTAACTGACAAGTTACTAGTAGCTAGGAGCAGAAGCATCCAGTTTCTTTGCATATCAGCAAGGACCATCTAACTAATACTACATATAATTATTATCACAAAACGGTATTAAAAGAGCATTAGTTAGGTTGCAAAGATAAGTGCTCCAAAGTTAGCAAATGCCAGAATTAAGGTGAAGGGAAATGATCTCCACCAAACCTAAATGGAATTTTATGAAGCAAAACAAGGCACTTCTCTGAGCCTAGGACTTTGTCCCTGCTAAATATCAAAGACCTGCTACAAACAAAGAAAGTGATAAAGCTTCTTTAAAAAGGTTGCAAAACTTTTTAAATGGCATGTGTAACAATCTTTATGTAGATGTGGCTGTCAGCTCCCCCATACACATGCTCTATAACTGTTTAGAATATCTGATAAAAGCCACTTACAATGTAGGGAAGCACATGGATTGACATTATATTGTGATAGTATATACGTATTCATTTTGGAGAATTGAAAGTGGGCTTCACAGAAACAAGTAGAGACCTACTCTCTTTCCCAAAGAACTTACAACCTTGAGCTTGCAGATAGCGTGTGGGACTACTGCAGCTGTGCAGCATTCTGCCGATTGCAGCACTCCACCTGTGTGCTGTCAAATGCAGGATCCCAGCCTAAGGCCCCAGTCTTGCAGACACTTAGACTCCAAGTCAATGGGACTACTCACATTATTCTCATAGATATTTCCAGAATTGAGCAGGTTTCAAATTCAGCCATGACACAACAAGTGAGGAACATGAGAGAGGTCGGAAGGAGAGGAAGGAAGGAAGAACCAAAGTTCCAACAGTAAGATCTCATGGTTACTCACCAAGCCATGTATCAGAGGGGTAGCCGTGTTAGTCTGGATCTGTAAAAGCAGCAAAGAGTCCTGTGGCACCTTATAGACTAACAGACGTTTTGGAGCATGAACTTTTGTGGGTGAATACCCACTTTGTTGGATGCATGTAGTGGAAATTTCTAGGGGCAGGCATATATATGTAAGCAAGCTAGAGATAATGAGGTTAGTTCAATCAGGGAGGACGAAGGCCCTGTTCTAGCAGTTGAGTTGTGAAAACCAGGCGGGCACTGGTTCATACGTGTGGCACCATTCACTAGACTCTGTTTAATCCTGAAGTGATAGATGTCAAAGTTTGCAGATGAACTAGAAGCCTCAAGCAGTTACCTTTGAAGTCTGGTCCTGAAATTTTTTTGCTGCCAGATGGCCCTTTACGCGTTCTAAGTTGGCCAGGGAGGTTGAAGTGTTCTCCTACAAGGTTTTGTATCTTGCCATTCCTGATATCTATTTTGTTTCCATTATCCTTTTCCGTAGAGACTTCCAGTATGCCTGTACATAGCCAGAGGGGCATGCTGGGCATGTGATGGCACTATTATACATTGGTGACGTGCGGTTGAATGAACCGGTGATGGTGTGGCTGATCTGGTTAGGTCCTGTGATGGTGCGCTGGTGTCGATATGTGGCAGAGTTGCATCGAGTTGTTCATGAATTGGTTCCTAAGCTAGAGTTACTCTATGAGCGCGGTGTGCAGTTACTGGTGAGAATATGTTTCAGGTTAGCAGGTCAGGTTATCTGTGGCGCGAGGAGCTGGCCTGCCACCCAAGGCAGTGAAAGTGTGGATCTTGTCCAGATGGGTTGTAATCCCTGATGATGCATTGGAGGGTTTAGCTGGGACTGTATGTGTTATGCCAGTGAGTCCTGTTGGTCCTGGAGCAAAAAAACTTCAGGACCAGACTTCAAAGAGAACTGCTGAGCTTCAGTTCAATCGCAAATTGGATACCATCAGCTCAGGATTAACACAAAGGGTACATCTACACTATGGGATTATTCCGATTTTACATAAACTGGTTTTATAAAACAGATTGTATAAAGTCGAGTGCACGCGGCCACACTAAGCACATTAATTCGGCTGTGTGCATCCATGGTCCGAGGCTAGCGTCGATCTCCGGAGCATTGCACTGTGGGTAGCTATTCCCATGATATCCCATAGTCCACAGTCTCCTCGCCCTTAGAATTCTGGGTTGAGAGCCCAGTGGCTGATGGGGCAAAATCATTGTCGTGGGTGGTTTCTGGTAATGTCGTCAGTCATTCCTTCCTCCGGGAAAGCAATGGCAGACATCATTTCGCGTCCTTTTCCCTGGATTGCCTGGCAGACGTCATAGCACAGCAACCATGGAGCCGTTCAGCTTTTTTTTTTTTACAGTCACCTTATGTGTACTGGATGCCGCGGACAGAGGCGATACTCCAGCGCTACACAGCAGCATACATTTGTTTCTGTATGATAGCAGAGATGTTTATCAGTTGTTCTGTAAACTCTGCCTGCCGTGTAAATTTGCAATAAGAATGCGGTTATCTGTTCTCTTACTGTCTGCTGTTCAATGGATGCCCCTGGCTGAGATCGGCTGGGGCACAAAGACAAATGGGAATGACTCTCCGAGTCAATTCCTCCTTTATGGTTTCTAAAATAGAGTCAGTCCTGCCTAGAAATGGGCAAGTGTGCTAGAGAACCAATGTATCAGAGAGCACAGCTGCTCTGTGTCAGATCCGCAGAAATGATGAGCTACATGCCATTCACGGGGGGGCCCCTGCAACAACCCACCCATTGCTCCCTCCTTCCCAACTTCCTGGGCTACCGTGGCAGTGTCCCCCCCATTTGTGTCATGAAGTTATAAAGAATGCAGAATAAGAAACAGTGACTTGTTTGAGAATAAATGAGGGGGAGCACGATCCCAGCTGCTATGACAGTCCAGGCAGGACATTAAGTGTGCGGGGGAGAGGAGCCCAGCATGCCGCTGCTATGCTAGTCCAGGCAGTACAGAATCTTTCTTACACATGAAAGGGAGGGGGCTGATGGAGCTCAGCCCACAGTTGCTATGATGAGAGAGTTACCAGCTGTTCTGTACATCTACTGGGAATGACCAGGAATCATTCCTAATTTTTACCCAGGTGCCCCCGGCTGACCTCATCTGAGGCAAGCCAGGAGCACTCACGGCTGATGGTGACAACAGATATCAGTCATATTGTACTGTTCTGCCACCAGGCAGGGGAGAGATGGATACTGCTCTTCACTGCTGCAGCATCGTGTCTAGCACCAGCATTCAGTAGACACAGGGTGACATTGAAAAAAGTCAAGAAATGATTTCTTTCCCTTTTCTTTCATGTGTGGGGAGGGAGGAGTAATTGACGAGCATACCCTGAACCACGCTGGCAATGTGTTTGAACTACAGGCACTGGGAGCTCAGCCAAGAACGCAAAAGTTTTTGGAGCGATGGACTGTGGGATAGTTGGAGCTCTCATACCCCTCCCTCCTCCTCCTCCATGAGCATTATTGATTCTTTTGGCTTTCCGTTACAACTTGTCACGAAGCAAATGTGTAGCCTGGAGATTTTTTTCAAATGCTTTGGTATTTTCGTCTCTCTGTAACAGAGCTCTGATAGAACAGATTGTCTCCAATAACAGCGATCAGATCCATATGCTCCTGTATGGTCCATGCTGGAGATCTTTTTGGATTTGGGACTGCATTGCCACCCGTGCTGATCAGAGCTCCACGCTGGGCAACAGGAAATGTAATTCAAAAGTTTGCTGGCTTTTCCTTGTTTACCTGGCCACTGCATCCGAGTTCAGATTGCTCTGTCCAGAGCAGTCAACAGTGGTGCACTGTGGGATCCGCAGAGCCCATACCATCGATTTTCGGCACACTAACTCATCCGATAGGTAATACCGATTTAGCGCTACTCCTCTCATGGGAGGTTACAGAAACCGATTTAAAGAGCACTTATATCAATATAAGGGCCTCAATAGTGTGACGGGTGTGTAGTTAAATCAGTTTAATGCTGTACATCTGTTTAAACGCGACTGTGAATGGCTTGCCAACTACAGAACTAGTTTCTCTCCCTTTGTTCCACACTCAGCTGCTAGAACAGGGCCTCATCCTCCTGATTGAACTAACCTCATTATCTCTAGCTGCTTGGCATATATATATATACCTGCCCCTGGAAATTTCCACTACATGTATTCACGCACAAAAGCTCATGCTCCAAAATGTCTGTTAGTCTATAAGGTGCCACAGGATTCTTTGCTGCTTTCACTGAGCCATGTGCATTACTTCGTGATTCTGTTAAATTAGATTGTGTAAAAACTCATAGGTGGCATGGCAGAAAAGAGATGTTAGAGGGCATTTGTGTGAGTTCTTTCTCAAATGGTTGTGGCTGCATAAAACTCTGTGACTGCTCCATATTATATAATGGATTCTAAAAATAGTTGTTAAGGAACATGTATATATATAATTGGAGGTATGCCATTCTCCTAGAACTGGAAGGGACCTTGCAAGATCATCAAGTCCAGCCCCTTGCCTTCACTAGCAGGACCAAATTACTGATTTTTGCCCCAGATCCCTCAATGGCCCCCTCAAGGATTGAACTCACAAGCCTGGGTTTAGCAGGCCAATGCTCAAACCACTGAGCTATCCCCTCCCTATGTACACTAGTCTCTTTCCTGCAATAAATAATTGGGCTGTTTGGGACGCATGGGGTGTTCATTACATAAAATAATGGACTGAAACATAAACATTTAAAAATAAAACTTGTTCCATATCCCCCTCATTCAAAATTTTCAAATTAAGTTTTTAATTAATGATAGGAAAACCTCAAAATGTCCCAGATTGGGGTTCAGTGCACTCGGACTCATGTAGCTGAAGCTTCTCCAAAACATTCAGATCTCTTGTGCCTGTAGCACTACTTTTATAAAACACTAGAATAGTCCAGATCTATAGTACGGAATATATGGGTCACATTCTGTTTTCAGTTACACTACATGTAAATCTGAAGTAATTCCACTGAAAACATCCATGTAACTAAGAGTTGAATTTGACTTATATCTTCCAGTGGCAGGAGTGCGAAGTTTTGGCAGGACCCTGTAGAACAGGGTAGCATTTTTTCTATCAATTATCTAATTACAGGTGGATGTGATAGCACAGCCTGTTAATAAGACTTCCTGGTTTTAGTGGCTTATAACTTTGCTAAACTTCAACAACTTGGACTAAAATTTTCCATGCTGAGTGTTTGTCCCAGGCTGATTTTTTTATTTTTATTTTTTTAATTTGGCCCAAATGGTTGAGCTGCTTACAAGAACGAGGCTTGGGGAAAATATATTGTTTTGCCCATATTACATTCATGTGACCTTTTCTTTGAGAGGCTCTAGTGCATACATGCTTTGGAGAAGAGACTTGAAAGTTAGCATGGATGACTTCTCTGCCATGAGTATCACACAAGGACCCCTTGATGACAACTGGCAGCGGGCATAAGGGATGCACAGGGGTCTGATGTCTGCATGATATTTAGCCAAAAGTTAACATGCAAGGTCTCTGTTGAGCGCTCATAGCCTGCTGGTCATAACCATTGAAAAATCAATGTAAGGATATTATTTTAAAAGTTGTGTATCTATATGAAAACTGTGCTGTTCAGGTATGTAAGACATGACACCAGAAGGTAATAAAGAGGTTCTGTTTAGGTGGTGGTAGGAGATACTATCTCCTTAGCTGACCACTGCGTATGATGTGTCTTACAATGTAAGTCTATTTGCATATGGAGTCACCAGCCAATCAAGATTATGTAGTCCACAAGGGCTCATAAAATCTACAGGGAGGAACTCACAGCAGTCCTATTTATGAAGATCAAAGAATTATTCTACTGTACCAGGAGAATGCAAGGAAACACACAATATTCTTCACGTAGGGGACAAACAGCCATCATGCTTGTCTTATGAATGGAGGATCACAGCCAGCCTGCTTGTTAAAGACTGGTAGAAAGCCTTTGGTTGAGCTAACCTTTATGATACAGGAGAATGACGTTTTATTTAGGTCTGGGCTCTGGAAGACATGTTATGATTTTATTTTACAGGTAGCCAATTGTTTCCAATACTTCTATCAGTAGAACCTAAGGGTAACAAATCCTTGGGAATGGAAGCTGTTTGTAATTCTGAAATGTTCGTAACTCTGAACAAAACGTTATGTTTGTTCTTTTAAAGGTTTGCAACTGAGCAGTGACTTAATACAGCTTTGAAATTTTACTATGCAGAAGAAAAATATTGCTTTTAACCATCTTAATTTAAATGAAACCAGCACAGAAACAGTGTCCTTACCGTGTCAAATAAACTTTCCCTTTATTTTTAGTAGTTTACATTTAACACAGTACTGTACTGTATGCTATATGCTTTTTTTCCCCTTTGCTGCCTGATTGCGTACTTCCAGTTCCAAACGAGGTGTGTGGTTGACCAGGCAGTTCATGACTCTGGTATTCATAATCCTGAGGTTCTATTGTAGTTGCTGTTATTTGAATCTCAGTTCTTTATTAAATAAATATATACCCATTTTCACTATAAACAAATCTAAGTGCTGCAAGCTGAGTGGTGATCCTGTGGTGAAACTGGTAAGCTGTGGTGTACTGCTCCTTTGGGAACAGCAGATCTGTGAATACTGTGACTGTCAAGTGCAACAGGGGTTAGTCACTCCAAAGAGATGCTGGGACGGCTCCAAGGTTGGAGTGTGCCTATTGCTAACCTGTAGCGGTACAACAGAGCCTGCATAGGCTGGAAGGGAAGTGCTTGTTTTGCCCATGGCTAGTGGAGTCGGGAAGCTGACCCAGGAGGCAGGTGATGTGCTTTGTGGAACATTCCTTTTCTCCAGCACAGAAAAAGCAGGATCTGCAATCCATCTTCCAAAAGAGAGAGATGCAGGATCAAATAAAAGCAATCCGGGCCCAGTGGTTGTTGAGGGCCCAGAGCTTCTCCGTCTTCTCCTGACACACTCTGCGGAGGGATGGTCCCTAGGGTGAGAAGGATCAGCCCCTTCACGCAGCCCCAGAGGTGCAGCAGGCATCCTGGCATGACCTCAGCAACTCTTAGCACCTTGGGCTGTAGATCTGGGAACAACAGGATCCCACCAGATAACTAAGTGATGTGGCTAAAGTATACCCTGTCCCTCCACTTCAGCCTCTAGCTGGCTTTGGCAGCTGGATGGCTGTGAACTTCCTGCAGGCCAAACTTCTTGACCTTGCATCACTAAATGTATTTTAGTCTATTCCCATGTTTGAAGGCAATGAGATGGCAATGAGATAATGAGATTGGAGCTATAGCAGTGCAGTTTCTGAAATAAAGTGCCTTGACAATCTGGAATTTTGGTGCAACTTAAAAGATCATTTCCCAAGGCAGGCCATAATAGCTCTGAGGTGTTTATCGGTACCCAATAACAGTGTGGACTGTGAGAGATCATTTTCATCATACAAAGATATCTTGTGAGATGAGAGACACTCAATCAAAGACAATAACCTGGCGATGTACCACATGCTGTTTCAGAATTGTGGAAAGCTCTGTTAGTAAATGACCATTTTACATGCTAACAGTTAATCCTGTCACTAGTCAACATTATGTATGGTTTAAATAGGCAATTTAAAAGTTCTGTATTGATGTAGTGAAAACTGCATTACTGTGTGTATATTTCTGTGATTTTCTTGTTTATTTCCAACACCCTGTTCATGATTTTGAATAAAAATACCTATGACAAAAATGTAGCCTTACTCATGAGTGCTTGGTTCTGGGTGGAGATTTTAACACCACCCTGGACACACAGGACTAACTGGTTGTGGAGATGGATGGGGCTGCTCTGGTGCCTTTCTTTTGGAGGAAAGGAACTTGTGATCAACCAGCTAGTCCTGTCCACGCTCTGGCACCAGTTCAACATTCCAAGCCTGCCTGGGAACCCTGGCCAGCCTCCAGAAGATCCTGTAGTTTTTCTGTCCGGACCTGCATTGAGTCTCTGAGTCTCCACCTGAGGGAAGGCAGATGGGCACTGGTAGGTATCCTCAGCCAGGTCCACGCCTTCTGCCTCCAGGCCTTGCAGAGACTCCTTTACAGTGCACATGGAGTGCTGCGTTCCATGGGGCACGCTTTCCTCTGCTGCCTCCGAATGCTCTGATATGACCAGCAGCTCTTTTATCTTCACCAAATAGGTCTTCCCTGAGACCTCTCTGGGCTGCTAGTCTTTCACCTAATCTTCTCACAACCTGGAATCTAATTTTAGTGACCAGGTCCTTAGCAGCATAGTTTCAAATCTGGGGGGAAGGAGTTTTTGTTTGTGCTCTCTTTGTTGTGCTCTCTCGGGACAGAGAGAGGGAGCAGGCAAGAAAAAAACCACTCCTAAATCCCTACCTGAAATAAGCATCTAAGATTACAAAAATTGTAAATAGAGCAAGTAAATGTGTTAGATTATCTTTTGTTTTTAGCTTGTGAATTTTCCCTATGCTATGAGGGAGGTTTATTCCTGCTTTTTGTAACTTCGAAGTTGAGCCTAGAGGGGAATCCTCTGTGTTTTAAATCTTATTACCCTGTAAAATTACCTTCCATCCTGATTTTACAGAGGTGCTTCTCTTACTTTTTTCTTTATAATAAAGTTCTTTTAAGAATCTGATTGACTTTTAGTGTCCTAAAAGCCCAAGGGTCTGGTCTATACTCATTTGCTCAATCTATGGGTTGGTATATTATTCTCAAGCTTCCTCAGGAAAGGGGGTGAAGGAGTTGGGGGAATATTTTGGGGAAATAGGAACTCCAAGTGGCCCTTTTTCTGAATCTTTGTCTAAATCACTTGGTGGTGGCAGCAGTACTGTTCAAGGACAAGGAAAGAATTTGTGCCTTGGGGAATTTTTTAACCTAAGCTGGAAGAAATAAGCTCAGGGGGTCTTTCATGCGGGTCCCCACATCTGTATCCCAGAGTTCAGAGTGGGGAGGGAACCCTAACAGTGGTGGAGTCCCCCTTTGTGTGCTAGAGGTTGGTTCTGGCTGGTGCCACCAGAATAGGAGACCTCCTGGACTGTGATTGGAGCAGCTGGGTGCATTCTGTGGTGGTCAGTCAATGCATAGGGTTGCCCACCCTGCATGTCCCGTGTTGTTTGCTCCAGGAGGTGAGGCAGCCATGCCCCCTGCCTCTGTCTCTTGACTCAAGTGGGTCCTTCAGGATGGGGCTCCCCACCCATCCCTCACACCAGCTCTCCAGAACTCATCATTGGGCCCTGACACAGCCCTGAAAAACATCAAGCCATTTTGTCTCCAAATCATGCCCAGAAAACATCTGTATGTGGTCATGCTCCATACCACTTTCTCATCCTCTTGTCCCTCCCTGACCCCAAGTGGCAGGATTTGCTGCCACCTGCGGAGGGCAAGTAACTCTGCAGAGCTGTCCAGAGCCCCCATTGCTGTTAGCTTGCCTGCCTTCCTTGCCTCTTCCCCTTACACTTTATTCCCTGCCCAGCCCTGCTTGCACCTGTCCAATCCCTGACCTTGTGATTCCCTCCCCCCCATATTGTTCAACCCCCATTCACGTCACTCCCTCACACTTATGTCTGCCCTTCACTCCCTGTGCAGCTGGAGAAGCTGGTTTCCCACCTCCAGTTGCCTATTGTGACCCCCACCTTCCCTTATTTGTTTAATTAATGCCACCACAGTTTCTGTTCAGGCCAGTGCCGAGGAGAAGTCAGCCTTTTTCCCCCTATCCCCATCCCTTGTTTCTATCCCCGACTCCTGTAGCTGTGCCCCTCATCTATTCTCAGTGGCAGACTCCAACCTGGCCATGTGTGAGGCATCTTCTCCTGTGCTTTTGTCCATATAGGGAGGGGGAAAGAGGGAGGGAGGGGAATCCTTGACCACCATCGTTGCCTCACCTCAGCTTCCTCCCTCATTTGTCCCATGGCTACCGCCACCACCACTGCTTCTGGCATCATCAGTGCCTCCATTGAGGCAGCAGCAGAAGGGACAGGCAGGTATACCACTGCCAAGCCTCCTATCAGCACCACCTGTTGTCCTGTTGCCATCTGCTGAAGCCCCTCTGTCCACCACTGCTGCCGCCACCTCCTCCTATTCCATCGATGGTGGCTGGGGCCCCTTCCCCAGGAGTCATGTTGTCCGTTGCCTCCTGGTAGCCACATTGCTTCATGTCAAAACTTAAGTGAAGGTGGTCGTGGCCCTCAGCCATTGTGGTGGGGCCCTTGGTCATCATGGCAGCCTCCAAGATGTACGGGAAGGTTGTTTTCTTCCTGGTATCGGAAGCCACCACCCAGGAAATAGTGGAGAAGGGCATTTTGGTGGGGGGACCTCTTTTCCCCCCTCAAGCCCTTGGAGTACCTGGGCATATGTGTGATGCTCACCTCCCTCCCACCCTTCCTCCCCAGTTCTGCTCTGCTGCTTCCCCTCTCTACCCTGGGAAAATTGGTCTTTCCATCTGCCCTCTCCTGCTGGGCTGCAAGGACACCACTATCTGTCATGTCCTCATAGTCCACTGCAAGTTACCATCCAGCTGCCAGCAGCTGTGTGTGGCAGGGAGAGTCCAGAGGGAATGTCCATCAACCCAGCCTTCAGGACACAAGAGGGCAATGTACATACTGTACAAAACATCAACCTGCCACGTTCATGAAATGTTCCCTTTGGGTATTGACTACTTCTCTGCTTAGCAGTGGGTTTTTGCCACTTTGCTCTTTAGTGTACTTGGCATCGCCATTTTTTTCTCTTAGCCAGCTAAACCTTATGCACGTGCTCCTTGCACTTCAATAAGGTTTTATGTAATTTAACAGTGGCTAAGCAACAACCAGGATCTAGACTGGCCTGGGCCCGGGACAGAAACTAAACTGTGAGCCCGACTCTGCCTCCTGCCACCAAGGGCTGAAGTGGAAGCCCAGCAGCCAAGGGCTGCCTGCCCAAGCTCCACCTACCAGAGCTAACAGCCCCAGAGGACCTGATTGCCCTAGTCCTGCTGAGGGGGGCTGACAACTGGCTGGGGCTGAATGCCTGAGTTCCTTCCGCGTGGGGGCTGATTTCTTTCAGGGTCCCAGGAACTGCTGCTGGGGCTCCTTCCTGGGGGCTGTCTGCCAGCCAGTTACTAGGTGGGCTTCTGCACAGGGTTGCCAACTTTGGTTGGATGTAGTCCTGGAGGTTTTATCACATGACATAATCTTTAATTGAAGATTCACCTTTAAAAGTGGAGACTGGAGTGTTGGCAATCATAGAGGGGGCAGCAGCAAGCTGCAAGGAGGAGGGGACCATGCAAAACAAGAGCAGGGGGAGAAAGACGCAGCAGCAGCAAACCGGGCAGTGGAGGGAACCACCAAGACAGGTGGGGGCAGCAGAAAACCATAAAGGGGGAGGCTGGTGGGCAGGCAGCAGGAGGGGAAGGAGGAGGAGGACCCTCAGCCCTGTGCAGACTAGGGGGCAGGGGAGTCCAAAGGGGCACATGCACCATGTGAGCTTGTGAAATTACAGTCTCTTCTGCAGTAGTCCCAGGCTGGGTGGGTGGAGGCAGGCAAGCAGGTCTGTAGATGGTCAGCTGGAGTGATGGGGCAGTTGATGGGGCAGAAGGAGGGCTCCATCCAAGAGGCCTTGGTCCTCCCACTTTTAAAAGTGGACAGACCTGACCTGCCCCCCTCTCACCACAGGCCTGACCTCCTGCCCTCCTCTTCCCCTGAGGCCCCACACCCCAGCCAGACCAGAAGCTGGATTCCAGCTAGGGTTGTCAACTTTCTACTTGCACAAAACTGAACACCTTTGCCCAGCCCCCCCACACTCACTCACTCCCCCCTCCCGTTGTTTGCTCACCCACCCACCCTCACTCACTCATTTTCACTGGGTTGGCTCAGGGGTTTAGCATGCGGGAGGAGGTGAGGGCTCCGGCTCGGGGTGCAGGCTCCAGGGTGGGGCCAGAAATGAGTAGTTCAGGGTGAGGGAGGGGCTCAAGTCTGAGGCAGTGGGTTGGGATGCAGGAGGGGGTGAGGGCTCTGGGGTGGGGCTGGGTATGAGGGGTTTGGGATGCAGGAGGGGGCTCTGGACTGGGATGGGGAGCTGAGGGGTTCAGAGTATGGGAGGGGGCTATGGGCTGAGGAAGGTGTTGGGGTGTGGGATGGTGGATGGGCTCTGGGCTGGGGGTGAGGGTTATGGGGTGGGGCTAGCAATGAGAGGTTTGGAGTGAAGGAGGGTGATCCAAGGGGTTTGGAGGGTGGATGGGGGATAAGGGGTGGGGCAGGGACTTGGGGCATGGACGGGGGTGAGGGGTGCAGGATCCAGGCAGCGCTTACCTCAGGCGGCTCCCAGCAGCAGCAGTAGCATGTCCCCAATCTGGCTCCTATGCGGAGTCACAGCCAGGCGGCTCTGCACAGTGCCCCATCCGCAGGCACCGCCCCCACAACTCCCATTGGCCATGCAGGGTTCCCAGCCAAAGGGACCTGAGGAGCTGGTACTTGAGGCGGGGGCAGCGCATGGAGCCCCTTGGGTACCCCTATGCCTGGGAGCTGGAGAGATGACATGCCACTGCTTCCAGGAGCTGCACAGAGCCACAGCAGACAATGAGCCTGCCTTGGCCCCGCTGCGTCACCGACCAGACTTTGAATGGCCTGGTCAGCAGTGCTGACCGAAGCCACCAGGGTCCCTTTTCAACCAGGCATTCCGGTCAAAAACTGGACTCCTGGCAACCCTAAGCCCAGCCCAGGGAGATTGGGCAGCTGTGGAGAGCCATGGACCCTTCATCTGCCCTGGGCAGAGTGCCCGGGCTCCCCACAGCTGCCCAGGCTCCCTGGGATGCTCTTACCCAGGCCAGGCTCCAGCTTCTGGCTTGGTTGGAGAGCAGGCCCTCGTGGGAAGAGAAGGAGCAGGGGCAGAGCCAGAGAGGAGGCAGGGCCTCATGCCCGCTCCCCCTTTTAGGAAGACTCAGTTGCCCTTGGCTCCACCATGTTCCCCAGCACCATCCTTCTCCAGCAGCCGCCACAGCAGCAACTGGAAGACCTGCCCACGGAGTCACAGGTGGGCCTGGAGGGAGGAGGTTGCAAAAGGAGAAAGAATTGTCCCTTGATTAAGGGGCCTTGAATATTGCCCAGGAGACCAGGATTCTATCCCTGCCTCGTGTGACACTGAGCACGTTGCTTAAACCAAACTTTTCAATGGTGGTCACTAACTGTGGTCCTCAGTGGGAACACACTGGGTGCCAAACTTGAGTCCCTGAAGTCTGAGTTGCAGAGGTGCTGAGTGCTCACAGCTGGAACTGACGTCAATGAGACATGCTTTGAATATATAATGTGATACATAATGCTAAAAATCCTGAAAAATCAGGTTCTAGGCATCTCAAATTAGGCACCCAACATTAGTGGATACTTTTGACTTAGTCTTTCAGTGCCTATGTTCCCATCTGTAAAATGGGAATACTAGCTTGCCTCTCAGAGGAATTATGAAAATAAATCATTCATATTTTTGAAGCGCTCATACTATAGTAATAAATGTTATTAAAAAGCCTACCAGGAACTTAATAATTCTGTTTTCAGAGCAGGTTTGAATAGTGTGCAGTAAATAAGGCCTAGAGTCGGTGGTGCAAGTAGGGCAGTCCACTCCGTTGTGTCATACCAGGAAGCTATTTATAGCCGGTACACTGTACCAGTAAGTTATTTATAGCTGGTGCGCCATACCAGTAAGCTATTTATAGCCAGTGGTCCCACTTTCTGCTCCTCTTTCTGCTGTGATTCCCAGGAACCACAGCGGCTAAAAGAGCAGAATGTGCACCTCCAGTGCATCTGTACCGCCCCCAGCCCTTCCATGCAGCTGCATGCCTGTGTCTCGTGTCCTGGGCCTGTACAGCAGCCCCGCTGGAGGATGGGCTGGGGCAAGGCTGGGGGTGGTACAGTCATGCTGGAGGAGCTGTCGGCATGGGGCCACCCAACGTTCTGCTCCTTTTGCCACTGTGGATCCAGAAAGCCCTGCAGTTCAGAAGTCTCTGGCACATCGGGAAGAGGACAGAGCCCCTCCCCACCAGGTAATGCGGGATGGATCATTGGGAGGGGAGGGGAGGGGAGGGGGACAGCGCAGGACCCTGGGCTGGGGGCAGGGCAGGGTCGTGTGAGGAGTCACGTGGGGCAGGGTGTCACATGGGAAGGTCACGTCTCTCCCCCTTTAGCTGGTGCAGCATACCGGTAAGAAATGAATTTTACTTGCACCACTGCCTATAGCCACACACTGAACAATGAAGAGAAAACAATATTGAATAGCTGCATGTTAAGTGATATCTTAATATCTTTCATTCTATGCACTGATTGAGGCAGGGGGCCTATGGAAAAGATAGTATGTGATCATGTAACTGGATTGTATCATAATGTATACTAACAAGGGGGGCTGAATTAAGGTTGCATAAGTAGCCTTAATTATGGCATTTCCTTACTTTCGAAGGCTTAACTTTGCAGCCCTAATAATGTTTCAATGTAACTTTTGTGGGTCTGTAGTTTATCTAGTAGTTAATTGGTCCTCACATGGTCCCAACAGCGCTTCAGGCTTATGTGCAAAGTTGTGCTCTGTACTTGTCCTTTGGATTAGATATACTTCCCTGCAAAGGATTAATGGCTGGTCTATTCACCACTTAAGTCCACTTACTACAGAGAGGGTGAAATTCACCCTTGTTGCAGATGGACACAATAAGGGGTGAATTTCACTGTCTATGCAGTATAAATTCCCACCCTCTGCTACCTGCAGTTTGCATGGCAGTTTTGTATTGTGGACACATGCCCTCTAGGAAGCGGCCTGTGGCAGGTTTTACATCCAAGAATTTTGACATAAGATGCTAGTATATTGAAAGGACAGTGTCCGATAGAGGACAGTCTTGTAAGAACAGACTTTCTAGTGGGTTTTCTTGTGCTGCCTGGTTCTGGTTGTGGTTGAGACATAAATACAAGCCATTGCCGCCTCTCTCTTGGTATTTTTGCACTTGAGCTTCAAACTGGAACTAGCAGGTCAAAGGCATGCTATGTAACAGGTACTACAATATTTGAAGGGAGGATCAGATTTAACCAAACATGTAACATTTAGTTAGTGGGCAGGAGGCAGGCTGGGTGGCAGCAGATTTGTTAACTGAATGAGCAACCAGTTAAGAGTAAGTCTACTCAGAGTTCTCAAAACATCTAGCTCACACTGGGCATGCCGGTAGTTTGATAAATTTCCTCATATAACCATGTTTTCTTTCTAAACAGCAAAAAAAAAATATTGTTTGGGGTTATAAACATGTATGGCAAGTTTCAGCCTCCCAAAATGAGGTGTGTCACAGACACACTGACATATCCTTACGTAGAGGAGTGCTGTCTGGTAATGTAATAAATAATATGCAGCTTACTGAGCCTGATGTGACAGATCCCCATTATTCATAATGATGCTGCACTGTGGACAAAATACAGTAGACACTCCCTGTTTGAGTGTATAATTAAGGTTTGAATTGAAATCGCTCAGAGATGTTGTTTTGGGTGATAAGACGTCAATCTCTTTTAAGAGATTAATGTAATGGCAATGTCTTTCCCACACAAGGAGCCTGACTCTGATCTCATTTACACCAGTGTAATGCAGAAGAAACTCCACTGAGTTACAGTGGTGCAAAAAAGAGGAGAATCAGATTGTAGATCCCTCACACAGCTCAACGTTTGTGAAGAAAACACAGTAATGGTTGTGCCTGTAATGTAAGAATTTGCAATTCTTTGTCAATCTTATTCCACTGATGCTTTTCAAGTCAAAGCAGTCCCCGCAGACCTTTCTTTCCTTTCAGCTCTTGTCATGCTATAATCTCTTATACTTGAGGAAAGGTTGGACTGGTCCACAGGGTTGCTGGAAAGTGTCCCTGTACTTGAAGGGCAAGGCAAAGCCTTGGCTCAGTCAAACTTGTGTGAAATGAGGCTGCCACCTGCTATAACAGCTTTATCTGTCAGGTAGCAGCAACACCAGCTGTCTCCAGCTCTTCTTCCTCCTTCTCCTCCCCTCCTGCTCCCCTCTAGCTCTGCAGAAAGAGGGAAGCAGAGTGGAGTGGTGGGAGGAGCAGGCAGAGGAATGCTGTGGAGGTGGGACTGCAGAATGTGCAGGGTAGGTGGAAAGAGAGTGAGAAATGAGGAACCAGGAACAGGAGACAAAAAGAAGAGCTTCAGTGGGAGGAAGGATAGATCCAAAAAGAACCTGGAGGAAGGAGGCAGAGAATAAAATAGGCACACAGAGAAGAGGCAGGGAAAAGAGAAGTTATTAAACAGGGATTCGCACAGTTGCCAATTTTGACCTTTCAGTGGCAGCAATGCTTTTACCGTGCTTAGAAAGAGAAGTTAGATGAAAAGAGTGAATGGAGTAAGTGCTCATTGCCTGTCAGAGCTTCACTGACAGAAACAGTGCTGTTCTGCATATCCTGCCCTCTCTTTTTCATGAGAAGAAAGCTAGGTACAGCAGGAAACAAGGGCAGAAGGACAAGAGCTCAACCACCCTTGGAAGTCCCAGTCTGACACTTTTAGAACTTGGGTATTTAGTCCTTTTTGATGAGATCAAGGAAGTTCTTTGGGGCGCTTCCCTAGAATGTGCCATGCTCCAACTAGATACAGTTCTGGCCATGGGGTCCTGATCCTATCTTTTGTCTACTGACCATACTTCTGAGGTTCCTCTTGTTTGTGACTTCAAATTGCCCTTAACGATTATCAGAGTATTAAACTGCAATCTCATCCCACCAGGTTCCCACAAAGGGAGCAATATCACTCCCCTGTCCTCTGGTGAAACAATTTCTGAAACAAATTCTTAAAATTGATATCTTCCTATTTGTGAACCAGCTCAGCCGTAGGGGTGGATTTGGAGGTTGGCTAGGTTTATGGAAGGGCCTTGGGATCAGTTGATATCTTGCTCTTTTCCACTACTTGGTGGTTATTATTTCATCTGGGCAGGTCTCAAAATTGCAGGCATTAATAGCAAATCCACCCTACACCATCTTTTATAAGGACAGGGTGGTACACAGGCCTTCTCCTAGATTTCTAACAAAAATCATGATCTGCTTCTGATCACACTAACACTGGTGTAAATAAGAAGTAACTCCACTGAAGTTATTGGTGCTAGTATGGCTTAAAACCAGGTGTGAGATCAGAATCAGGCCCAGTATCAGAACTTCATTTCAAATCAATCAATCTTTTGCCTATATTTTTTCAAAACCCTGTATCCTCCAAAGGAAGCCATGCTTTGCACTCTTGATGTTAAGAGAACTCAGCCACCTTTCTCACTAGCCCATCGTGGCTGCCACACTGTGGCTGAAAGGTTATTGGTATTTGATCACATGCAAAGACAATAGCTTTGCATTAAGAGTGTAAGGCCTGTTCTACACTACAGAGTTAGGCTGATGCAAGGCACCTTATGTTGACCTAATTATGTAAATGTCTACATTAAAATTTTGCTCCCGCTAATGTAAATGCCCTGCTATGCTGACTTAATAACTTCACCTCCACAAGAGGAGTAGAGTCAATGTCAATGTAGTTAGGTCGACGCAGTGTTAGTGTAGACACTGAGTTGCTTACATCCACTGTTACAGTCAGACAAGTTCTCCTGCTGAAGCCATGCACCACCGACACAAGGGAAATAGTTTGGACACACAAAAGTGATTTAATTACTGTTGCGGCTGTATGTCAACGTTCCATGTAAAAAAGTGTAGCCAGGCCCTTCTCAGCAATACTAATCCATCTGTAAGCAGAGTCAGGATGGGCGTTACCCTGACATCTGGTGGTGAATTGTAAGGAGTGTGGAAAGAATTTCAAGAATTTCAGAGTGTGGAAAGAGATTTCGAGTATTTGCATTGGCATCCACCCCCCCATGTAGCATAACCCCACAGCAGCCTGGAATGGTTATTTTAACAGCTCTGGGATCCCCAATTTCTTTGTTATTGGGGCAGGAGGAAAAAAAGTTTGTCACCCTGATTGTGTGA